>NC_060192.1:42276225-42323725 GCF_021184085.1 Oncorhynchus gorbuscha
CTCCTGGTTCCCTGGATTCAGCTTCCTGCTGGCCTCAGCCATCGCACTCATACCGGCTGTTCTGATTGGGTGAGTCAGTCAACACAACCATTCTGATTGGCTAACTCAGTCAACACAACCATTCTGATTGGGTTGGTCAGTCAACAAAACCATTCTGATTGGGTTGGTCAGTCAACAAAACCATTCTGATTGGGTGGGTCAGTCAACAAAACCATTCTGATTGGGTGGGTCAGTCAACAAAACCATTCTGATTCACAGGTGTAATACAAGAAATGCTTATGTTCCTAGCTCCAACAGTGCAGTAATATCTAACAACAACAAATCGTATAGATAAAAGCCGGGATCAAAATAAATCAAAGTCAAATCAATTTGTATAAATGCTTATGTTCCTAGCAATACACATATTTAACTAGATGCAGTTATCTCTAAATGCAGCTCCAACAGTGCAGTAGTATCTAACTAAATGCTTATGTTCCTAGCTCCAACAGTGCAGTAATATCTAACTAAATGCTAGCTCCAACAGTGCAGTAATATCTAACTAAATGCTAGCTCCAACAGTGCAGTAGTATCTAACTAAATGCTTATGTTCCTAGCTCCAATAGTGCAGTAATATCTAACTAAATGCTTGTGTTCCTAGCTCCAACAGTGCAGTAGTATCTAACCAAATGCTAGCTCCAACAGTGCAGTAGTATCTAACTAAATGCTTATGTTCCTAGCTCCAATAGTGCAGTAATATCTAACTAAATGCTTGTGTTCCTAGCTCCAACAGTGCAGTAGTATCTAACTAAATGCTTGTGTTCCTAGCTCCAACAGTGCAGTAGTATCTAACTAAATGCTTATGTTCCTAGCTCCAACAGTGCAGTAGTATCTAACTAAATGCTTATGTTCCTAGCTCCAACAGTGCAGTAGTATCTAACTAAATGCTTATGTTCCTAGCTCCAACAGTGCAGTAGTATCTAACTAAATGCTTATGTTCCTAGCTCCAACAGTGCAGTAGTATCTAACTAAATGCTTATGTTCCTAGCTCCAACAGTGCAGTAGTATCTAACTAAATGCTTATGTTCCTAGCTCCAACAGTGCAGTAGTATCTAACTAAATGCTTATGTTCCTAGCTCCAACAGTGCAGTAGTATCTAACCAAATGCTAGCTCCAACAGTGCAGTAGTATCTAACCAAATGCTAGCTCCAACAGTGCAGTAGTATCTAACCAAATGCTAGCTCCAACAGTGCAGTAGTATCTAACCAAATGCTAGCTCCAACAATGCAGTAATATCTAACCAAATGCTAGCTCCAACAGTGCAGTAATATCTAACCAAATGCTTATGTTCCTAGCTCCAACAGTGCAGTAATATCTAACCAAATGCTAGCTCCAACAATGCAGTAATATCTAACCAAATGCTAGCTCCAACAGTGCAGTAATATCTAACCAAATGCTTATGTTCCTAGCTCCAACAGTGCAGTAATATCTAACCAAATGCTAGCTCCAACAGTGCAGTAATATCTAACCAAATGCTAGCTCCAACAGTGCAGTAGTATCTAACTAAATGCTTGCTCCAACAGTGCAGTAGTATCTAACTAAATGCTAGCTCCAACAGTGCAGTAATATCTAACCAAATGCTAGCTCCAACAGTGCAGTAATATCTAACCAAATGCTAGCTCCAACAGTGCAGTAGTATCTAACCAAATGCTAGCTCCAACAGTGCAGTAGTATCTAACTAAATGCTAGCTCCAACAGTGCAGTAGTATCTAACCAAATGCTAGCTCCAACAGTGCAGTAGTATCTAACCAAATGCTAGCTCCAACAGTGCAGTAGTATCTAACCAAATGCTAGCTCCAACAGTGCAGTAGTATCTAACCAAATGCTAGCTCCAACAGTGCAGTAGTATCTAACTAAATGCTAGCTCCAACAGTGCAGTAATATCTAACTAAATGCTTATGTTCCTAGCTCCAACAGTGCAGTAATATCTAACTAAATGCTTGTGTTTCTAGCTCCAACAGTGCAGTAGTATCTAACTAAATGCTTATGTTCCTAGCTCCAACAGTGCAGTAGTATCTAACTAAATGCTTATGTTCCTAGCTCCAACAGTGCAGTAGTATCTAACCAAATGCTTGTGTTCCTAGCTCCAACAGTGCAGTAATATCTAACCAAATGCTAGCTCCAACAGTGCAGTAATATCTAACCAAATGCTTATGTTCCTAGCTCCAACAGTGCAGTAGTATCTAACCAAATGCTAGCTCCAACAGTGCAGTAATATCTAACCAAATGCTAGCTCCCTCAGTGCAGTAGTATCTAACTAAATGCTAGCTCCAACAGTGCAGTAGTATCTAACTAAATGCTAGCTCCAACAGTGCAGTAGTATCTAACCAAATGCTAGCTCCAACAGTGCAGTAGTATCTAACCAAATGCTAGCTCCAACAATGCAGTAATATCTAACCAAATGCTAGCTCCAACAGTGCAGTAGTATCTAACCAAATGCTAGCTCCAACAATGCAGTAGTATTTAACCAAATGTTTATGTTCCTAGCTCCAACAGTGCAGTAGTATCTAACCAAATGCTTATGTTCCTAGCTCCAACAGTGCAGTAGTATCTAACCAAATGCTAGCTCCAACAGTGCAGTAGTATCTAACCAAATGCTTATGTTCCTAGCTCCAACAGTGCAGTAGTATCTAACCAAATGCTAGCTCCAACAATGCAGTAATATCTAACCAAATGCTAGCTCCAACAGTGCAGTAATATCTAACCAAATGCTTATGTTCCTAGCTCCAACAGTGCAGTAATATCTAACCAAATGCTAGCTCCAACAGTGCAGTAATATCTAACCAAATGCTAGCTCCAACAGTGCAGTAATATCTAACCAAATGCTAGCTCCAACAGTGCAGTAATATCTAACCAAATGCTAGCTCCAACAGTGCAGTAGTATCTAACTAAATGCTAGCTTCAACAGTGCAGTAGTATCTAACCAAATGCTAGCTCCAACAGTGCAGTAGTATCTAACCAAATGCTAGCTCCAACAGTGCAGTAGTATCTAACCAAATGCTAGCTCCAACAGTGCAGTAGTATCTAACTAAATGCTAGCTTCAACAGTGCAGTAATATCTAACCAAATGCTAGCTCCAACAGTGCAGTAGTATCTAACTAAATGCTAGCTCCAACAGTGCAGTAGTTTCTAACCAAATGCTAGCTCCAACAGTGCAGTAGTATCTAACTAAATGCTAGCTCCAACAGTGCAGTAGTATCTAACCAAATGCTAGCTCCAACAGTGCAGTAGTATGTAACCAAATGCTAGCTCCAACAGTGCAGTAGTATCTAACTAAATGCTTATGTTCCTAGCTCCAACAGTGCAGTAGTATCTAACTAAATGCTTGCTCCAACAGTGCAGTAGTATCTAACTAAATGCTTGCTCCAACAGTGCAGTAGTATCTAACTAAATGCTTGCTCCAACAGTGCAGTAGTATCTAACTAAATGCTAGCTTCAACAGTGCAGTAGTTTCTAACCAAATGCTAGCTCCAACAGTGCAGTAGTATCTAACTAAATGCTTGCTCCAACAGTGCAGTAGTATCTAACTAAATGCTTGCTCCAACAGTGCAGTAGTATCTAACTAAATGCTAGCTCCAACAGTGCAGTAGTATGTAACCAAATGCTAGCTCCAACAGTGCAGTAGTATCTAACTAAATGCTTATGTTCCTAGCTCCAACAGTGCAGTAGTATCTAACTAAATGCTTGCTCCAACAGTGCAGTAGTATCTAACTAAATGCTTGCTCCAACAGTGCAGTAGTATCTAACTAAATGCTTGCTCCAACAGTGCAGTAGTATCTAACTAAATGCTTATGTTCCTAGCTCCAACAGTGCAGTAGTATCTAACCAAATGCTAGCTCCAACAGTGCAGTAGTATCTAACTAAATGCTAGCTCCAACAGTGCAGTAGTATCTAACTAAATGCTAGCTCCAACAGTGCAGTAGTATCTAACTAAATGCTAGCTCCAACAGTGCAGTAGTATCTAACCAAATTCTAGCTCCAACAGTGCAGTAGTATCTAACTAAATGCTAGCTCCAACAGTGCAGTAGTATCTAACCAAATTCTAGCTCCAACAGTGCAGTAGTATCTAACCAAATTCTAGCTCCAACAGTGCAGTAGTATCTAACTAAATGCTTATGTTCTAGCTCCAACAGTGCAGTAGTATCTAACTAAATGCTTATGTTCTAGCTCCAACAGTGCAGTAGTATCTAACCAAATTCTAGCTCCAACAGTGCAGTAGTATCTAACTAAATGCTTATGTTCTAGCTCCAACAGTGCAGTAGTATCTAACTAAATGCTTATGTTCTAGCTCCAACAGTGCAGTAGTATCTAACTAAATGCTTATGTTCTAGCTCCAACAGTGCAGTAGTATCTAACTAAATGCTTATGTTCTAGCTCCAACAGTGCAGTAGTATCTAACCAAATTCTAGCTCCAACAGTGCAGTAGTATCTAACTAAATGCTTATGTTCTAGCTCCAACAGTGCAGTAGTATCTAACTAAATGCTTATGTTCTAGCTCCAACAGTGCAGTAGTATCTAACTAAATGCTTATGTTCTAGCTCCAACAGTGCAGTAGTATCTAACTAAATGCTTATGTTCTAGCTCCAACAGTGCAGTAGTATCTAACTAAATGCTTATGTTCTAGCTCCAACAGTGCAGTAGTATCTAACCAAATTCTAGCTCCAACAGTGCAGTAGTATCTAACTAAATGCTTATGTTCTAGCTCCAACAGTGCAGTAGTATCTAACTAAATGCTTATGTTCTAGCTCCAACAGTGCAGTAGTATCTAACTAAATGCTTATGTTCTAGCTCCAACAGTGCAGTAGTATCTAACTAAATGCTTATGTTCTAGCTCCAACAGTGCAGTAGTATCTAACCAAATTCTAGCTCCAACAGTGCAGTAGTATCTAACTAAATGCTTATGTTCTAGCTCCAACAGTGCAGTAGTATCTAACTAAATGCTTATGTTCTAGCTCCAACAGTGCAGTAGTATCTAACTAAATGCTTGCTCCAACAGTGCAGTAGTATCTAACTAAATGCTTGCTCCAACAGTGCAGTAGTATCTAACTAAATGCTAGCTCCAACAGTGCAGTAGTATGTAACCAAATGCTAGCTCCAACAGTGCAGTAGTATCTAACTAAATGCTTATGTTCCTAGCTCCAACAGTGCAGTAGTATCTAACTAAATGCTTGCTCCAACAGTGCAGTAGTATCTAACTAAATGCTTGCTCCAACAGTGCAGTAGTATCTAACTAAATGCTTGCTCCAACAGTGCAGTAGTATCTAACTAAATGCTTATGTTCCTAGCTCCAACAGTGCAGTAGTATCTAACCAAATGCTAGCTCCAACAGTGCAGTAGTATCTAACTAAATGCTAGCTCCAACAGTGCAGTAGTATCTAACTAAATGCTAGCTCCAACAGTGCAGTAGTATCTAACTAAATGCTAGCTCCAACAGTGCAGTAGTATCTAACCAAATTCTAGCTCCAACAGTGCAGTAGTATCTAACTAAATGCTAGCTCCAACAGTGCAGTAGTTTCTAACCAAATGCTAGCTCCAACAGTGCAGTAGTATCTAACTAAATGCTAGCTCCAACAGTGCAGTAGTATCTAACCAAATGCTAGCTCCAACAGTGCAGTAGTATGTAACCAAATGCTAGCTCCAACAGTGCAGTAGTATCTAACTAAATGCTTATGTTCCTAGCTCCAACAGTGCAGTAGTATCTAACTAAATGCTTGCTCCAACAGTGCAGTAGTATCTAACTAAATGCTTGCTCCAACAGTGCAGTAGTATCTAACTAAATGCTAGCTCCAACAGTGCAGTAGTATCTAACCAAATTCTAGCTCCAACAGTGCAGTAGTATCTAACTAAATGCTAGCTCCAACAGTGCAGTAGTTTCTAACCAAATGCTAGCTCCAACAGTGCAGTAGTATCTAACTAAATGCTAGCTCCAACAGTGCAGTAGTATCTAACCAAATGCTAGCTCCAACAGTGCAGTAGTATGTAACCAAATGCTAGCTCCAACAGTGCAGTAGTATCTAACTAAATGCTTATGTTCCTAGCTCCAACAGTGCAGTAGTATCTAACTAAATGCTTGCTCCAACAGTGCAGTAGTATCTAACTAAATGCTTGCTCCAACAGTGCAGTAGTATCTAACTAAATGCTTGCTCCAACAGTGCAGTAGTATCTAACTAAATGCAAGCTTCAACAGTGCAGTAGTTTCTAACCAAATGCTAGCTCCAACAGTGCAGTAGTATCTAACTAAATGCTTGCTCCAACAGTGCAGTAGTATCTAACTAAATGCTTGCTCCAACAGTGCAGTAGTATCTAACTAAATGCTAGCTCCAACAGTGCAGTAGTATGTAACCAAATGCTAGCTCCAACAGTGCAGTAGTATCTAACTAAATGCTTATGTTCCTAGCTCCAACAGTGCAGTAGTATCTAACTAAATGCTTGCTCCAACAGTGCAGTAGTATCTAACTAAATGCTAGCTCCAACAGTGCAGTAGTATCTAACTAAATGCTAGCTCCAACAGTGCAGTAGTATCTAACCAAATTCTAGCTCCAACAGTGCAGTAGTATCTAACTAAATGCTAGCTCCAACAGTGCAGTAGTTTCTAACCAAATGCTAGCTCCAACAGTGCAGTAGTATCTAACTAAATGCTAGCTCCAACAGTGCAGTAGTATCTAACCAAATGCTAGCTCCAACAGTGCAGTAGTATGTAACCAAATGCTAGCTCCAACAGTGCAGTAGTATCTAACTAAATGCTTATGTTCCTAGCTCCAACAGTGCAGTAGTATCTAACTAAATGCTTGCTCCAACAGTGCAGTAGTATCTAACTAAATGCTTGCTCCAACAGTGCAGTAGTATCTAACTAAATGCTAGCTCCAACAGTGCAGTAGTATCTAACCAAATTCTAGCTCCAACAGTGCAGTAGTATCTAACTAAATGCTAGCTCCAACAGTGCAGTAGTTTCTAACCAAATGCTAGCTCCAACAGTGCAGTAGTATCTAACTAAATGCTAGCTCCAACAGTGCAGTAGTATCTAACCAAATGCTAGCTCCAACAGTGCAGTAGTATGTAACCAAATGCTAGCTCCAACAGTGCAGTAGTATCTAACTAAATGCTTATGTTCCTAGCTCCAACAGTGCAGTAGTATCTAACTAAATGCTTGCTCCAACAGTGCAGTAGTATCTAACTAAATGCTTGCTCCAACAGTGCAGTAGTATCTAACTAAATGCTTGCTCCAACAGTGCAGTAGTATCTAACTAAATGCAAGCTTCAACAGTGCAGTAGTTTCTAACCAAATGCTAGCTCCAACAGTGCAGTAGTATCTAACTAAATGCTTGCTCCAACAGTGCAGTAGTATCTAACTAAATGCTTGCTCCAACAGTGCAGTAGTATCTAACTAAATGCTAGCTCCAACAGTGCAGTAGTATGTAACCAAATGCTAGCTCCAACAGTGCAGTAGTATCTAACTAAATGCTTATGTTCTAGCTCCAACAGTGCAGTAGTATCTAACCAAATTCTAGCTCCAACAGTGCAGTAGTATCTAACTAAATGCTTATGTTCTAGCTCCAACAGTGCAGTAGTATCTAACTAAATGCTTATGTTCTAGCTCCAACAGTGCAGTAGTATCTAACTAAATGCTTATGTTCTAGCTCCAACAGTGCAGTAGTATCTAACTAAATGCTTATGTTCTAGCTCCAACAGTGCAGTAGTATCTAACTAAATGCTTATGTTCTAGCTCCAACAGTGCAGTAGTATCTAACCAAATTCTAGCTCCAACAGTGCAGTAGTATCTAACTAAATGCTTATGTTCTAGCTCCAACAGTGCAGTAGTATCTAACTAAATGCTTATGTTCTAGCTCCAACAGTGCAGTAGTATCTAACTAAATGCTTATGTTCTAGCTCCAACAGTGCAGTAGTATCTAACTAAATGCTTATGTTCTAGCTCCAACAGTGCAGTAGTATCTAACTAAATGCTTATGTTCTAGCTCCAACAGTGCAGTAGTATCTAACCAAATTCTAGCTCCAACAGTGCAGTAGTATCTAACTAAATGCTTATGTTCTAGCTCCAACAGTGCAGTAGTATCTAACTAAATGCTTATGTTCTAGCTCCAACAGTGCAGTAGTATCTAACTAAATGCTTATGTTCTAGCTCCAACAGTGCAGTAGTATCTAACTAAATGCTTATGTTCTAGCTCCAACAGTGCAGTAGTATCTAACCAAATTCTAGCTCCAACAGTGCAGTAGTATCTAACTAAATGCTTATGTTCTAGCTCCAACAGTGCAGTAGTATCTAACTAAATGCTTATGTTCTAGCTCCAACAGTGCAGTAGTATCTAACTAAATGCTTGCTCCAACAGTGCAGTAGTATCTAACTAAATGCTTGCTCCAACAGTGCAGTAGTATCTAACTAAATGCTAGCTCCAACAGTGCAGTAGTATGTAACCAAATGCTAGCTCCAACAGTGCAGTAGTATCTAACTAAATGCTTATGTTCCTAGCTCCAACAGTGCAGTAGTATCTAACTAAATGCTTGCTCCAACAGTGCAGTAGTATCTAACTAAATGCTTGCTCCAACAGTGCAGTAGTATCTAACTAAATGCTTGCTCCAACAGTGCAGTAGTATCTAACTAAATGCTTATGTTCCTAGCTCCAACAGTGCAGTAGTATCTAACCAAATGCTAGCTCCAACAGTGCAGTAGTATCTAACTAAATGCTAGCTCCAACAGTGCAGTAGTATCTAACTAAATGCTAGCTCCAACAGTGCAGTAGTATCTAACTAAATGCTAGCTCCAACAGTGCAGTAGTATCTAACCAAATTCTAGCTCCAACAGTGCAGTAGTATCTAACTAAATGCTAGCTCCAACAGTGCAGTAGTTTCTAACCAAATGCTAGCTCCAACAGTGCAGTAGTATCTAACTAAATGCTAGCTCCAACAGTGCAGTAGTATCTAACTAAATGCTTGCTCCAACAGTGCAGTAGTATCTAACTAAATGCTTGCTCCAACAGTGCAGTAGTATCTAACTAAATGCTAGCTCCAACAGTGCAGTAGTATCTAACCAAATTCTAGCTCCAACAGTGCAGTAGTATCTAACTAAATGCTAGCTCCAACAGTGCAGTAGTTTCTAACCAAATGCTAGCTCCAACAGTGCAGTAGTATCTAACTAAATGCTAGCTCCAACAGTGCAGTAGTATCTAACCAAATGCTAGCTCCAACAGTGCAGTAGTATGTAACCAAATGCTAGCTCCAACAGTGCAGTAGTATCTAACTAAATGCTTATGTTCCTAGCTCCAACAGTGCAGTAGTATCTAACTAAATGCTTGCTCCAACAGTGCAGTAGTATCTAACTAAATGCTTGCTCCAACAGTGCAGTAGTATCTAACTAAATGCTTGCTCCAACAGTGCAGTAGTATCTAACTAAATGCTTGCTCCAACAGTGCAGTAGTATCTAACTAAATGCTTATGTTCCTAGCTCCAACAGTGCAGTAGTATCTAACCAAATGCTAGCTCCAACAGTGCAGTAGTATCTAACTAAATGCTAGCTCCAACAGTGCAGTAGTATCTAACTAAATGCTAGCTCCAACAGTGCAGTAGTATCTAACTAAATGCTAGCTCCAACAGTGCAGTAGTATCTAACCAAATTCTAGCTCCAACAGTGCAGTAGTATCTAACTAAATGCTAGCTCCAACAGTGCAGTAGTATCTAACCAAATTCTAGCTCCAACAGTGCAGTAGTATCTAACCAAATTCTAGCTCCAACAGTGCAGTAGTATCTAACTAAATGCTTATGTTCTAGCTCCAACAGTGCAGTAGTATCTAACTAAATGCTTATGTTCTAGCTCCAACAGTGCAGTAGTATCTAACCAAATTCTAGCTCCAACAGTGCAGTAGTATCTAACTAAATGCTTATGTTCTAGCTCCAACAGTGCAGTAGTATCTAACTAAATGCTTATGTTCTAGCTCCAACAGTGCAGTAGTATCTAACTAAATGCTTATGTTCTAGCTCCAACAGTGCAGTAGTATCTAACTAAATGCTTATGTTCTAGCTCCAACAGTGCAGTAGTATCTAACCAAATTCTAGCTCCAACAGTGCAGTAGTATCTAACTAAATGCTTATGTTCTAGCTCCAACAGTGCAGTAGTATCTAACTAAATGCTTATGTTCTAGCTCCAACAGTGCAGTAGTATCTAACTAAATGCTTATGTTCTAGCTCCAACAGTGCAGTAGTATCTAACTAAATGCTTATGTTCTAGCTCCAACAGTGCAGTAGTATCTAACTAAATGCTTATGTTCTAGCTCCAACAGTGCAGTAGTATCTAACCAAATTCTAGCTCCAACAGTGCAGTAGTATCTAACTAAATGCTTATGTTCTAGCTCCAACAGTGCAGTAGTATCTAACTAAATGCTTATGTTCTAGCTCCAACAGTGCAGTAGTATCTAACTAAATGCTTATGTTCTAGCTCCAACAGTGCAGTAGTATCTAACTAAATGCTTATGTTCTAGCTCCAACAGTGCAGTAGTATCTAACCAAATTCTAGCTCCAACAGTGCAGTAGTATCTAACTAAATGCTTATGTTCTAGCTCCAACAGTGCAGTAGTATCTAACTAAATGCTTATGTTCTAGCTCCAACAGTGCAGTAGTATCTAACTAAATGCTTGCTCCAACAGTGCAGTAGTATCTAACTAAATGCTTGCTCCAACAGTGCAGTAGTATCTAACTAAATGCTAGCTCCAACAGTGCAGTAGTATGTAACCAAATGCTAGCTCCAACAGTGCAGTAGTATCTAACTAAATGCTTATGTTCCTAGCTCCAACAGTGCAGTAGTATCTAACTAAATGCTTGCTCCAACAGTGCAGTAGTATCTAACTAAATGCTTGCTCCAACAGTGCAGTAGTATCTAACTAAATGCTTGCTCCAACAGTGCAGTAGTATCTAACTAAATGCTTATGTTCCTAGCTCCAACAGTGCAGTAGTATCTAACCAAATGCTAGCTCCAACAGTGCAGTAGTATCTAACTAAATGCTAGCTCCAACAGTGCAGTAGTATCTAACTAAATGCTAGCTCCAACAGTGCAGTAGTATCTAACTAAATGCTAGCTCCAACAGTGCAGTAGTATCTAACCAAATTCTAGCTCCAACAGTGCAGTAGTATCTAACTAAATGCTAGCTCCAACAGTGCAGTAGTTTCTAACCAAATGCTAGCTCCAACAGTGCAGTAGTATCTAACTAAATGCTAGCTCCAACAGTGCAGTAGTATCTAACCAAATGCTAGCTCCAACAGTGCAGTAGTATGTAACCAAATGCTAGCTCCAATAGTGCAGTAGTATCTAACTAAATGCTTATGTTCCTAGCTCCAACAGTGCAGTAGTATCTAACTAAATGCTTGCTCCAACAGTGCAGTAGTATCTAACTAAATGCTTGCTCCAACAGTGCAGTAGTATCTAACTAAATGCTAGCTCCAACAGTGCAGTAGTATCTAACCAAATTCTAGCTCCAACAGTGCAGTAGTATCTAACTAAATGCTAGCTCCAACAGTGCAGTAGTTTCTAACCAAATGCTAGCTCCAACAGTGCAGTAGTATCTAACTAAATGCTAGCTCCAACAGTGCAGTAGTATCTAACCAAATGCTAGCTCCAACAGTGCAGTAGTATGTAACCAAATGCTAGCTCCAACAGTGCAGTAGTATCTAACTAAATGCTTATGTTCCTAGCTCCAACAGTGCAGTAGTATCTAACTAAATGCTTGCTCCAACAGTGCAGTAGTATCTAACTAAATGCTTGCTCCAACAGTGCAGTAGTATCTAACTAAATGCTTGCTCCAACAGTGCAGTAGTATCTAACTAAATGCTAGCTCCAACAGTGCAGTAGTATGTAACCAAATGCTAGCTCCAACAGTGCAGTAGTATCTAACTAAATGCTTATGTTCCTAGCTCCAACAGTGCAGTAGTATCTAACTAAATGCTTGCTCCAACAGTGCAGTAGTATCTAACTAAATGCTAGCTCCAACAGTGCAGTAGTATCTAACTAAATGCTAGCTCCAACAGTGCAGTAGTATCTAACCAAATTCTAGCTCCAACAGTGCAGTAGTATCTAACTAAATGCTAGCTCCAACAGTGCAGTAGTTTCTAACCAAATGCTAGCTCCAACAGTGCAGTAGTATCTAACTAAATGCTAGCTCCAACAGTGCAGTAGTATCTAACCAAATGCTAGCTCCAACAGTGCAGTAGTATGTAACCAAATGCTAGCTCCAACAGTGCAGTAGTATCTAACTAAATGCTTATGTTCCTAGCTCCAACAGTGCAGTAGTATCTAACTAAATGCTTGCTCCAACAGTGCAGTAGTATCTAACTAAATGCTTGCTCCAACAGTGCAGTAGTATCTAACTAAATGCTAGCTCCAACAGTGCAGTAGTATCTAACCAAATTCTAGCTCCAACAGTGCAGTAGTATCTAACTAAATGCTAGCTCCAACAGTGCAGTAGTTTCTAACCAAATGCTAGCTCCAACAGTGCAGTAGTATCTAACTAAATGCTAGCTCCAACAGTGCAGTAGTATCTAACCAAATGCTAGCTCCAACAGTGCAGTAGTATGTAACCAAATGCTAGCTCCAACAGTGCAGTAGTATCTAACTAAATGCTTATGTTCCTAGCTCCAACAGTGCAGTAGTATCTAACTAAATGCTTGCTCCAACAGTGCAGTAGTATCTAACTAAATGCTTGCTCCAACAGTGCAGTAGTATCTAACTAAATGCTTGCTCCAACAGTGCAGTAGTATCTAACTAAATGCAAGCTTCAACAGTGCAGTAGTTTCTAACCAAATGCTAGCTCCAACAGTGCAGTAGTATCTAACTAAATGCTTGCTCCAACAGTGCAGTAGTATCTAACTAAATGCTTGCTCCAACAGTGCAGTAGTATCTAACTAAATGCTTATGTTCTAGCTCCAACAGTGCAGTAGTATCTAACCAAATTCTAGCTCCAACAGTGCAGTAGTATCTAACTAAATGCTTATGTTCTAGCTCCAACAGTGCAGTAGTATCTAACTAAATGCTTATGTTCTAGCTCCAACAGTGCAGTAGTATCTAACTAAATGCTTGCTCCAACAGTGCAGTAGTATCTAACTAAATGCTTGCTCCAACAGTGCAGTAGTATCTAACTAAATGCTAGCTCCAACAGTGCAGTAGTATGTAACCAAATGCTAGCTCCAACAGTGCAGTAGTATCTAACTAAATGCTTATGTTCCTAGCTCCAACAGTGCAGTAGTATCTAACTAAATGCTTGCTCCAACAGTGCAGTAGTATCTAACTAAATGCTTGCTCCAACAGTGCAGTAGTATCTAACTAAATGCTTGCTCCAACAGTGCAGTAGTATCTAACTAAATGCTTATGTTCCTAGCTCCAACAGTGCAGTAGTATCTAACCAAATGCTAGCTCCAACAGTGCAGTAGTATCTAACTAAATGCTAGCTCCAACAGTGCAGTAGTATCTAACTAAATGCTAGCTCCAACAGTGCAGTAGTATCTAACTAAATGCTAGCTCCAACAGTGCAGTAGTATCTAACCAAATTCTAGCTCCAACAGTGCAGTAGTATCTAACTAAATGCTAGCTCCAACAGTGCAGTAGTTTCTAACCAAATGCTAGCTCCAACAGTGCAGTAGTATCTAACTAAATGCTAGCTCCAACAGTGCAGTAGTATCTAACCAAATGCTAGCTCCAACAGTGCAGTAGTATGTAACCAAATGCTAGCTCCAACAGTGCAGTAGTATCTAACTAAATGCTTATGTTCCTAGCTCCAACAGTGCAGTAGTATCTAACTAAATGCTTGCTCCAACAGTGCAGTAGTATCTAACTAAATGCTTGCTCCAACAGTGCAGTAGTATCTAACTAAATGCTAGCTCCAACAGTGCAGTAATATCTAACCAAATGCTAGCTCCAACAGTGCAGTAGTATCTAACCAAATGCTAGCTCCAACAATGCAGTAGTATTTAACCAAATGTTTATGTTCCTAGCTCCAACAGTGCAGTAGTATCTAACCAAATGCTTATGTTCCTAGCTCCAACAGTGCAGTAGTATCTAACCAAATGCTAGCTCCAACAGTGCAGTAGTATCTAACCAAATGCTTATGTTCCTAGCTCCAACAGTGCAGTAGTATCTAACCAAATGCTAGCTCCAACAATGCAGTAATATCTAACCAAATGCTAGCTCCAACAGTGCAGTAATATCTAACCAAATGCTTATGTTCCTAGCTCCAACAGTGCAGTAATATCTAACCAAATGCTAGCTCCAACAGTGCAGTAATATCTAACCAAATGCTAGCTCCAACAGTGCAGTAATATCTAACCAAATGCTAGCTCCAACAGTGCAGTAATATCTAACCAAATGCTAGCTCCAACAGTGCAGTAGTATCTAACTAAATGCTAGCTTCAACAGTGCAGTAGTATCTAACCAAATGCTAGCTCCAACAGTGCAGTAGTATCTAACCAAATGCTAGCTCCAACAGTGCAGTAGTATCTAACCAAATGCTAGCTCCAACAGTGCAGTAGTATCTAACTAAATGCTAGCTTCAACAGTGCAGTAATATCTAACCAAATGCTAGCTCCAACAGTGCAGTAGTATCTAACTAAATGCTAGCTCCAACAGTGCAGTAGTTTCTAACCAAATGCTAGCTCCAACAGTGCAGTAGTATCTAACTAAATGCTAGCTCCAACAGTGCAGTAGTATCTAACCAAATGCTAGCTCCAACAGTGCAGTAGTATGTAACCAAATGCTAGCTCCAACAGTGCAGTAGTATCTAACTAAATGCTAGCTCCAACAGTGCAGTAGTATCTAACTAAATGCTAGCTCCAACAGTGCAGTAGTATCTAACCAAATTCTAGCTCCAACAGTGCAGTAGTATCTAACTAAATGCTTGCTCCAACAGTGCAGTAGTATCTAACCAAATGCTTATGTTCCTAGCTCCAACAGTGCAGTAGTATCTAACCAAATGCTAGCTCCAACAGTGCAGTAGTATCTAACTAAATGCTAGCTCCAACAGTGCAGTAGTATCTAACTAAATGCTAGCTCCAACAGTGCAGTAGTATCTAACTAAATGCTAGCTCCAACAGTGCAGTAGTATCTAACCAAATTCTAGCTCCAACAGTGCAGTAGTATCTAACTAAATGCTAGCTCCAACAGTGCAGTAGTTTCTAACCAAATGCTAGCTCCAACAGTGCAGTAGTATCTAACTAAATGCTAGCTCCAACAGTGCAGTAGTATCTAACCAAATGCTAGCTCCAACAGTGCAGTAGTATGTAACCAAATGCTAGCTCCAACAGTGCAGTAGTATCTAACTAAATGCTTATGTTCCTAGCTCCAACAGTGCAGTAGTATCTAACTAAATGCTTGCTCCAACAGTGCAGTAGTATCTAACTAAATGCTTGCTCCAACAGTGCAGTAGTATCTAACTAAATGCTAGCTCCAACAGTGCAGTAATATCTAACCAAATGCTAGCTCCAACAGTGCAGTAGTATCTAACCAAATGCTAGCTCCAACAATGCAGTAGTATTTAACCAAATGTTTATGTTCCTAGCTCCAACAGTGCAGTAGTATCTAACCAAATGCTTATGTTCCTAGCTCCAACAGTGCAGTAGTATCTAACCAAATGCTAGCTCCAACAGTGCAGTAGTATCTAACCAAATGCTTATGTTCCTAGCTCCAACAGTGCAGTAGTATCTAACCAAATGCTAGCTCCAACAATGCAGTAATATCTAACCAAATGCTAGCTCCAACAGTGCAGTAATATCTAACCAAATGCTTATGTTCCTAGCTCCAACAGTGCAGTAATATCTAACCAAATGCTAGCTCCAACAGTGCAGTAATATCTAACCAAATGCTAGCT
Source organism: Oncorhynchus gorbuscha (assembly GCF_021184085.1). Taxonomy (NCBI): domain Eukaryota; kingdom Metazoa; phylum Chordata; class Actinopteri; order Salmoniformes; family Salmonidae; genus Oncorhynchus; species Oncorhynchus gorbuscha. The sequence goes on from NC_060192.1 coordinate 42,292,116, forward strand.
CCAACAGTGCAGTAATATCTAACCAAATGCTAGCTCCAACAGTGCAGTAATATCTAACCAAATGCTAGCTCCAACAGTGCAGTAGTATCTAACTAAATGCTAGCTTCAACAGTGCAGTAGTATCTAACCAAATGCTAGCTCCAACAGTGCAGTAGTATCTAACCAAATGCTAGCTCCAACAGTGCAGTAGTATCTAACCAAATGCTAGCTCCAACAGTGCAGTAGTATCTAACTAAATGCTAGCTTCAACAGTGCAGTAATATCTAACCAAATGCTAGCTCCAACAGTGCAGTAGTATCTAACTAAATGCTAGCTCCAACAGTGCAGTAGTTTCTAACCAAATGCTAGCTCCAACAGTGCAGTAGTATCTAACTAAATGCTAGCTCCAACAGTGCAGTAGTATCTAACCAAATGCTAGCTCCAACAGTGCAGTAGTATGTAACCAAATGCTAGCTCCAACAGTGCAGTAGTATCTAACTAAATGCTTATGTTCCTAGCTCCAACAGTGCAGTAGTATCTAACTAAATGCTTGCTCCAACAGTGCAGTAGTATCTAACTAAATGCTTGCTCCAACAGTGCAGTAGTATCTAACTAAATGCTTGCTCCAACAGTGCAGTAGTATCTAACTAAATGCTAGCTTCAACAGTGCAGTAGTTTCTAACCAAATGCTAGCTCCAACAGTGCAGTAGTATCTAACTAAATGCTTGCTCCAACAGTGCAGTAGTATCTAACTAAATGCTTGCTCCAACAGTGCAGTAGTATCTAACTAAATGCTAGCTCCAACAGTGCAGTAGTATGTAACCAAATGCTAGCTCCAACAGTGCAGTAGTATCTAACTAAATGCTTATGTTCCTAGCTCCAACAGTGCAGTAGTATCTAACTAAATGCTTGCTCCAACAGTGCAGTAGTATCTAACTAAATGCTTGCTCCAACAGTGCAGTAGTATCTAACTAAATGCTTGCTCCAACAGTGCAGTAGTATCTAACTAAATGCTTATGTTCCTAGCTCCAACAGTGCAGTAGTATCTAACCAAATGCTAGCTCCAACAGTGCAGTAGTATCTAACTAAATGCTAGCTCCAACAGTGCAGTAGTATCTAACTAAATGCTAGCTCCAACAGTGCAGTAGTATCTAACTAAATGCTAGCTCCAACAGTGCAGTAGTATCTAACCAAATTCTAGCTCCAACAGTGCAGTAGTATCTAACTAAATGCTAGCTCCAACAGTGCAGTAGTATCTAACCAAATTCTAGCTCCAACAGTGCAGTAGTATCTAACCAAATTCTAGCTCCAACAGTGCAGTAGTATCTAACTAAATGCTTATGTTCTAGCTCCAACAGTGCAGTAGTATCTAACTAAATGCTTATGTTCTAGCTCCAACAGTGCAGTAGTATCTAACCAAATTCTAGCTCCAACAGTGCAGTAGTATCTAACTAAATGCTTATGTTCTAGCTCCAACAGTGCAGTAGTATCTAACTAAATGCTTATGTTCTAGCTCCAACAGTGCAGTAGTATCTAACTAAATGCTTATGTTCTAGCTCCAACAGTGCAGTAGTATCTAACTAAATGCTTATGTTCTAGCTCCAACAGTGCAGTAGTATCTAACCAAATTCTAGCTCCAACAGTGCAGTAGTATCTAACTAAATGCTTATGTTCTAGCTCCAACAGTGCAGTAGTATCTAACTAAATGCTTATGTTCTAGCTCCAACAGTGCAGTAGTATCTAACTAAATGCTTATGTTCTAGCTCCAACAGTGCAGTAGTATCTAACTAAATGCTTATGTTCTAGCTCCAACAGTGCAGTAGTATCTAACTAAATGCTTATGTTCTAGCTCCAACAGTGCAGTAGTATCTAACCAAATTCTAGCTCCAACAGTGCAGTAGTATCTAACTAAATGCTTATGTTCTAGCTCCAACAGTGCAGTAGTATCTAACTAAATGCTTATGTTCTAGCTCCAACAGTGCAGTAGTATCTAACTAAATGCTTATGTTCTAGCTCCAACAGTGCAGTAGTATCTAACTAAATGCTTATGTTCTAGCTCCAACAGTGCAGTAGTATCTAACCAAATTCTAGCTCCAACAGTGCAGTAGTATCTAACTAAATGCTTATGTTCTAGCTCCAACAGTGCAGTAGTATCTAACTAAATGCTTATGTTCTAGCTCCAACAGTGCAGTAGTATCTAACTAAATGCTTGCTCCAACAGTGCAGTAGTATCTAACTAAATGCTTGCTCCAACAGTGCAGTAGTATCTAACTAAATGCTAGCTCCAACAGTGCAGTAGTATGTAACCAAATGCTAGCTCCAACAGTGCAGTAGTATCTAACTAAATGCTTATGTTCCTAGCTCCAACAGTGCAGTAGTATCTAACTAAATGCTTGCTCCAACAGTGCAGTAGTATCTAACTAAATGCTTGCTCCAACAGTGCAGTAGTATCTAACTAAATGCTTGCTCCAACAGTGCAGTAGTATCTAACTAAATGCTTATGTTCCTAGCTCCAACAGTGCAGTAGTATCTAACCAAATGCTAGCTCCAACAGTGCAGTAGTATCTAACTAAATGCTAGCTCCAACAGTGCAGTAGTATCTAACTAAATGCTAGCTCCAACAGTGCAGTAGTATCTAACTAAATGCTAGCTCCAACAGTGCAGTAGTATCTAACCAAATTCTAGCTCCAACAGTGCAGTAGTATCTAACTAAATGCTAGCTCCAACAGTGCAGTAGTTTCTAACCAAATGCTAGCTCCAACAGTGCAGTAGTATCTAACTAAATGCTAGCTCCAACAGTGCAGTAGTATCTAACCAAATGCTAGCTCCAACAGTGCAGTAGTATGTAACCAAATGCTAGCTCCAACAGTGCAGTAGTATCTAACTAAATGCTTATGTTCCTAGCTCCAACAGTGCAGTAGTATCTAACTAAATGCTTGCTCCAACAGTGCAGTAGTATCTAACTAAATGCTTGCTCCAACAGTGCAGTAGTATCTAACTAAATGCTAGCTCCAACAGTGCAGTAGTATCTAACCAAATTCTAGCTCCAACAGTGCAGTAGTATCTAACTAAATGCTAGCTCCAACAGTGCAGTAGTTTCTAACCAAATGCTAGCTCCAACAGTGCAGTAGTATCTAACTAAATGCTAGCTCCAACAGTGCAGTAGTATCTAACCAAATGCTAGCTCCAACAGTGCAGTAGTATGTAACCAAATGCTAGCTCCAACAGTGCAGTAGTATCTAACTAAATGCTTATGTTCCTAGCTCCAACAGTGCAGTAGTATCTAACTAAATGCTTGCTCCAACAGTGCAGTAGTATCTAACTAAATGCTTGCTCCAACAGTGCAGTAGTATCTAACTAAATGCTTGCTCCAACAGTGCAGTAGTATCTAACTAAATGCAAGCTTCAACAGTGCAGTAGTTTCTAACCAAATGCTAGCTCCAACAGTGCAGTAGTATCTAACTAAATGCTTGCTCCAACAGTGCAGTAGTATCTAACTAAATGCTTGCTCCAACAGTGCAGTAGTATCTAACTAAATGCTAGCTCCAACAGTGCAGTAGTATGTAACCAAATGCTAGCTCCAACAGTGCAGTAGTATCTAACTAAATGCTTATGTTCCTAGCTCCAACAGTGCAGTAGTATCTAACTAAATGCTTGCTCCAACAGTGCAGTAGTATCTAACTAAATGCTAGCTCCAACAGTGCAGTAGTATCTAACTAAATGCTAGCTCCAACAGTGCAGTAGTATCTAACCAAATTCTAGCTCCAACAGTGCAGTAGTATCTAACTAAATGCTAGCTCCAACAGTGCAGTAGTTTCTAACCAAATGCTAGCTCCAACAGTGCAGTAGTATCTAACTAAATGCTAGCTCCAACAGTGCAGTAGTATCTAACCAAATGCTAGCTCCAACAGTGCAGTAGTATGTAACCAAATGCTAGCTCCAACAGTGCAGTAGTATCTAACTAAATGCTTATGTTCCTAGCTCCAACAGTGCAGTAGTATCTAACTAAATGCTTGCTCCAACAGTGCAGTAGTATCTAACTAAATGCTTGCTCCAACAGTGCAGTAGTATCTAACTAAATGCTAGCTCCAACAGTGCAGTAGTATCTAACCAAATTCTAGCTCCAACAGTGCAGTAGTATCTAACTAAATGCTAGCTCCAACAGTGCAGTAGTTTCTAACCAAATGCTAGCTCCAACAGTGCAGTAGTATCTAACTAAATGCTAGCTCCAACAGTGCAGTAGTATCTAACCAAATGCTAGCTCCAACAGTGCAGTAGTATGTAACCAAATGCTAGCTCCAACAGTGCAGTAGTATCTAACTAAATGCTTATGTTCCTAGCTCCAACAGTGCAGTAGTATCTAACTAAATGCTTGCTCCAACAGTGCAGTAGTATCTAACTAAATGCTTGCTCCAACAGTGCAGTAGTATCTAACTAAATGCTTGCTCCAACAGTGCAGTAGTATCTAACTAAATGCAAGCTTCAACAGTGCAGTAGTTTCTAACCAAATGCTAGCTCCAACAGTGCAGTAGTATCTAACTAAATGCTTGCTCCAACAGTGCAGTAGTATCTAACTAAATGCTTGCTCCAACAGTGCAGTAGTATCTAACTAAATGCTAGCTCCAACAGTGCAGTAGTATGTAACCAAATGCTAGCTCCAACAGTGCAGTAGTATCTAACTAAATGCTTATGTTCCTAGCTCCAACAGTGCAGTAGTATCTAACTAAATGCTTGCTCCAACAGTGCAGTAGTATCTAACTAAATGCTTGCTCCAACAGTGCAGTAGTATCTAACTAAATGCTTGCTCCAACAGTGCAGTAGTATCTAACTAAATGCTTATGTTCCTAGCTCCAACAGTGCAGTAGTATCTAACCAAATGCTAGCTCCAACAGTGCAGTAGTATCTAACTAAATGCTAGCTCCAACAGTGCAGTAGTATCTAACTAAATGCTAGCTCCAACAGTGCAGTAGTATCTAACTAAATGCTAGCTCCAACAGTGCAGTAGTATCTAACCAAATGCTAGCTCCAACAGTGCAGTAGTATCTAACTAAATGCTAGCTCCAACAGTGCAGTAGTATCTAACCAAATTCTAGCTCCAACAGTGCAGTAGTATCTAACCAAATTCTAGCTCCAACAGTGCAGTAGTATCTAACTAAATGCTTATGTTCTAGCTCCAACAGTGCAGTAGTATCTAACTAAATGCTTATGTTCTAGCTCCAACAGTGCAGTAGTATCTAACCAAATTCTAGCTCCAACAGTGCAGTAGTATCTAACTAAATGCTTATGTTCTAGCTCCAACAGTGCAGTAGTATCTAACTAAATGCTTATGTTCTAGCTCCAACAGTGCAGTAGTATCTAACTAAATGCTTATGTTCTAGCTCCAACAGTGCAGTAGTATCTAACTAAATGCTTATGTTCTAGCTCCAACAGTGCAGTAGTATCTAACCAAATTCTAGCTCCAACAGTGCAGTAGTATCTAACTAAATGCTTATGTTCTAGCTCCAACAGTGCAGTAGTATCTAACTAAATGCTTATGTTCTAGCTCCAACAGTGCAGTAGTATCTAACTAAAATGTTCTAGCTCCAACAGTGCAGTAGTATCTAACTAAATGCTTATGTTCTAGCTCCAACAGTGCAGTAGTATCTAACTAAATGCTTATGTTCTAGCTCCAACAGTGCAGTAGTATCTAACCAAATTCTAGCTCCAACAGTGCAGTAGTATCTAACTAAATGCTTATGTTCTAGCTCCAACAGTGCAGTAGTATCTAACTAAATGCTTATGTTCTAGCTCCAACAGTGCAGTAGTATCTAACTAAATGCTTATGTTCTAGCTCCAACAGTGCAGTAGTATCTAACTAAATGCTTATGTTCTAGCTCCAACAGTGCAGTAGTATCTAACCAAATTCTAGCTCCAACAGTGCAGTAGTATCTAACTAAATGCTTATGTTCTAGCTCCAACAGTGCAGTAGTATCTAACTAAATGCTTATGTTCTAGCTCCAACAGTGCAGTAGTATCTAACTAAATGCTTGCTCCAACAGTGCAGTAGTATCTAACTAAATGCTTGCTCCAACAGTGCAGTAGTATCTAACTAAATGCTAGCTCCAACAGTGCAGTAGTATGTAACCAAATGCTAGCTCCAACAGTGCAGTAGTATCTAACTAAATGCTTATGTTCCTAGCTCCAACAGTGCAGTAGTATCTAACTAAATGCTTGCTCCAACAGTGCAGTAGTATCTAACTAAATGCTTGCTCCAACAGTGCAGTAGTATCTAACTAAATGCTTGCTCCAACAGTGCAGTAGTATCTAACTAAATGCTTATGTTCCTAGCTCCAACAGTGCAGTAGTATCTAACCAAATGCTAGCTCCAACAGTGCAGTAGTATCTAACTAAATGCTAGCTCCAACAGTGCAGTAGTATCTAACTAAATGCTAGCTCCAACAGTGCAGTAGTATCTAACTAAATGCTAGCTCCAACAGTGCAGTAGTATCTAACCAAATTCTAGCTCCAACAGTGCAGTAGTATCTAACTAAATGCTAGCTCCAACAGTGCAGTAGTATCTAACCAAATTCTAGCTCCAACAGTGCAGTAGTATCTAACCAAATTCTAGCTCCAACAGTGCAGTAGTATCTAACTAAATGCTTATGTTCTAGCTCCAACAGTGCAGTAGTATCTAACTAAATGCTTATGTTCTAGCTCCAACAGTGCAGTAGTATCTAACCAAATTCTAGCTCCAACAGTGCAGTAGTATCTAACTAAATGCTTATGTTCTAGCTCCAACAGTGCAGTAGTATCTAACTAAATGCTTATGTTCTAGCTCCAACAGTGCAGTAGTATCTAACTAAATGCTTATGTTCTAGCTCCAACAGTGCAGTAGTATCTAACTAAATGCTTATGTTCTAGCTCCAACAGTGCAGTAGTATCTAACCAAATTCTAGCTCCAACAGTGCAGTAGTATCTAACTAAATGCTTATGTTCTAGCTCCAACAGTGCAGTAGTATCTAACTAAATGCTTATGTTCTAGCTCCAACAGTGCAGTAGTATCTAACTAAATGCTTATGTTCTAGCTCCAACAGTGCAGTAGTATCTAACTAAATGCTTATGTTCTAGCTCCAACAGTGCAGTAGTATCTAACCAAATTCTAGCTCCAACAGTGCAGTAGTATCTAACTAAATGCTTATGTTCTAGCTCCAACAGTGCAGTAGTATCTAACTAAATGCTTATGTTCTAGCTCCAACAGTGCAGTAGTATCTAACTAAATGCTTATGTTCTAGCTCCAACAGTGCAGTAGTATCTAACTAAATGCTTATGTTCTAGCTCCAACAGTGCAGTAGTATCTAACCAAATTCTAGCTCCAACAGTGCAGTAGTATCTAACTAAATGCTTATGTTCTTCCAACATAGTATCTAACTAAATGCTTATGTTCTAGCTCCAACAGTGCAGTAGTATCTAACTAAATGCTTATGTTCCTAGCTCCAACAGTGCAGTAGTATCTAACTAAATGCTTATGTTCCTAGCTCCAACAGTGCAGTAATACCTAACAATATAAAACAATACACGCAAATCCAAAACATGTAAAGAAAGAAGTTAAGAAATATAGAAAAATTAGAATGAGCACTGTCAGAGTCCGAAATATAAATGAAGCCCCTAGAGTCGATGTCCGAAGCCCCCCGCGGAAATATAATTAGCATAATTAAAAGATCCTCAAACAGATATCTACTGTGTCCGCCGATATCGCACTTCCTCCTCTGCTGTGAACGGAGCTAGAGCAGTGTTTATCAGACCGTCCCTAAAATCGGTCTTCTCACCAAATTGCCTGTAGCGTCCGAACGGTTTGGCATATCATTATGATCCATCTATGGAAAGATCAGACTCTCACGACGGCGTTCTCCGTTTTGCTCTACGGGACCAGTGTTCCATGATTAAAGTGACCAGTGTTCCATGATTAAAGTGACCAGTGTTCCATTATTAAAGTGACCAGTGTTCCATTATTAAAGTGACCAGTGTTCCATTATTAAAGGGACCAGTGTTCCATTATTAAAGTGACCAGTGTTCCATTATTAAAGGGACCAGTGTTCCATGTCTATGTACATAGGGCGGCAGCCTCTAAGGTTCAGGGTAGAGAACCGGGTGGTAGCCGGCTAGTAACAGTGACTAAGGTTCAGGGTAGAGAACCGGGTGGTAGCCGGCTAGTAACAGTGACTAAGGTTCAGGGTAGAGAACCGGGTGGTAGCTGGCTAGTAACAGTGACTAAGGTTCAGGGTAGAGAACCGGGTGGTAGCCGGCTAGTAACAGTAATAATAATAATAATATATGCCATTTAGCAGACGCTTTTATCCAAAGCGACTTACAGTCATGTGTGCATACATTCTACGTATGGGTGGTCCCGGGGATCGAACCCACTACCCTGGCGTTACAAGCGCCATGCTAACAGTGACTAAGGTTCAGGACAGGGTACTGGGTGGTAGCCGGCTAGTAACAGTGACTAAGGTTCAGGGTAGAGAACCGGGTGGTAGCCGGCTAGTAACAGTGACGGGTTGTAGTATATTGTGATTGAGCTCTCTCTCCAGGGTTGTAGTATATTGTGATAGAGCTCTCTCTCTCCAGGGTTGTAGTATATTGTGATAGAGCTCTCTCTCTCCCAGGGTTGTAGTATATTGTGATTGAGCTCTCTCTCTCCCGGGTTGTAGTATATTGTGATAGAGCTCTCTCTCCAGGGTTGTAGTATATTGTGATAGAGCTCTCTCTCTCCAGGGTTGTAGTATATTGTGATAGAGCTCTCTCTCTCCAGGGTTGTAGTATATTGTGATAGAGCTCTCTCTCTCCAGGGTTGTAGTATATTGTGATAGAGCTCTCTCTCTCCAGGGTTGTAGTATATTGTGATTGAGCTCTCTCCCGGGTTGTAATATATTGTGATTGAGCTCTCTCCAGGGTTGTAGTATATTGTGATAGAGCTCTCTCTCTCCAGGGTTGTAGTATATTGTGATAGAGCTCTCTCTCCAGGGTTGTAGTATATTGTGATAGTGCTCTCTCTCTCCCTTGTTGTAGTATATTGTGATAGAGCTCTCTCTCTCTCCCTGGTTGTAGTATATTGTGATAGAGCTCTCTCTCTCCCTGGTTGTAGTATATTGTGATAGAGCTCTCTCTCCCTGGTTGTAGTATATTGTGATAGAGCTCTCTCTCTCCCTGGTTGTAGTATATTGTGATAGAGCTCTCTCTCTCCAGGGTTGTAATGTGTCTGTCTGTCTCCCAGGGTTGTAGTATATTGTGATAGTCTGTCTGTCTCCTGGTTGTAGTATATTGTGATCTGTCTGTCTCTCTCCCGGGTTGGTATATTGTGATCTGTCTGTCTCCAGGGTTGTAATGTGTCTGTCTGTCTGTCTCCAGGGTTGTAGTATATTGTGATAGAGCTCTCTCTCTCCAGGGTTGTAGTATATTGTGATAGAGCTCTCTCTCTCCCTGGTTGTAGTATATTGTGATTGAGCTCTCTCTCTCCAGGGTGTTAATGTGTCTGTCTGTCTCCAGGATAGGAATGTGTCTGTCTGTCTGTCTGTCTGTCTGTCTGTCTGTCTGTCTGTCTGTCTGTCTGTCTGTCTGTCTGTCTGAGTGATTTGTCACACTGAGCTGTCTGTCTGTCTACCTGTCTGAGTCACACTGAGTGATCTGTCTGTCTGTCTGTCTGTCTGTCTGTCTGTCTGAGTGTCTGTCTGTCTGAGTGATTTACCACACTGAGCTACCAGGGTGGAGTGATTTCTGTCTGAGCTACCACACTGAGCTACCACACTGTGATTTCTGTCTGTCTCCAGGGTGGTAATGTGTCTGTCTGTCTGTCTCCAGGGTGGTAATTTCCACACTGAGCTCCAGGGTGAGCTACCAATGTGTCTACCTGTCTGTCTCCAGGGTGGTGATTTCCACACTGAGGATGAAGAGGCCATTTACCACAGCTGATGATGACGAGGAGGAGACAGAGAGCTGTGGACAGTCACTACAGCTACCACACTGAGCTATCACACTGAGCTACCACACTGAGCTACCACACTGAGCTACCACACTGAGGTACCACACTGTGTGAGCTACCACACTCTGTGAACTACCACACTGAGCTACCACACTGAGCTACCACACTGAGTGATTTACCACGCTGAGTGATTTACCACGCTGAGCTACCACACTGAGCTACCACACTGAGTGATTTACCACACTGAGCTACCACACTGAGCTACCACACTGAGTGATTTACCACACTGAGCTACCACACTGAGCTACCACACTGAGTGATTTACCACACTGAGCTACCACACTGAGTGATTTACCACACTGAGTGATTTACCACACTGAGCTACCACACTGAGTGATTTACCACACTGAGCTACCACACTGAACTACCACACTGAGTGATTTACCACACTGAGCTACCACACTGAGCTACCACACTGTGTGATTTACCACACTGAGCTACCACACTGTGTGATTTACCACACTGAGCTACCACACTGAACTACCACACTGAGTGATTTACCACACTGAGCTACCACACTGAGCTACTACACTGAGCTACCACACTGAGCTACCACACTGAACTACCACACTGAGTGATTTACCACACTGAGCTACCACACTGAGCTACCACACTGAGCTACCACACTGAGCTACCACACTGAACTACCACACTGAGTGATTTACCACACTGAGCTACCACACTGAGCTACCACACTGAGCTACCACACTGAGCTACCACACTGAGCTACCACACTGAGTGATTTACCACACTGTGTGATTTACTACGCTGTGTGAGCTGACCCTTTTGTAGATTAATGATTGATGACATTAAAAACACACCCATCTGCTGGGTCAACCCAGAGGGAAAGTTAATGAAAACCCTTCTGTCAAATATGAATAATTGTCTGTCACTTTTGACTAAAATGTCAGCTAAATGGTATATATTGTAGAATTGTAAAACAATACAGAATAATTGAGTAAAAAACTCAGTGTAATTTGACTTTTTCCACCATACAAAAGGGATAGTTGACCTAAATTACACCGTTTTACCTTACTTAACTAGGCAAGTCCGTTAAGAACAAATTCTTATTTACAATGACGGCCTACCGGGGAACAGTGGGGTTAACTGCCTTGTTCAGGGGGCAGAACGACAGATTTGTACCTTGTCAGCTCAGGGATTCAATCTAGCAACCTTTCAGTTACTAGTCCAACGCTCTAACCACTAGGCTGCCTGCCGCCATAATGACAGACTACACCCCACTCCCCGTTATATACAGTAATAGAATAGAATTATTAATTATTATAATTATTTGATTGATTTTTAAACAAAGTTTGCATTCAATTTCAATGATAAATAAATTCCAGTAACTAGATGTTTGCACAGTTATAATACAATTCATGTTTTAACATTATAAATTCCAATTCCATTCCAAGGATGTTTTCATCTAACCATTTTAATCACAATTCAGACAGTCTAAATTATAACTAAATCCCAACCGAAGGATGTTTTTATCTAACCATTTTAATTAAATCACAATTCAGACAGTCTAAATTCTAACTCAATTCCAACCGAAGGATGGTTCTTATTCGATTCCAATTCAGATAGTCTAAATTCCAATTCCATTCCAGTGATGATGTTCTTTTACAATTCCAATTTAAATTCCAAATCAATTCCACTTTTGGAGGGTTGATTGCTGCAATTCAAATTCAATTCCAAAGTGAACTTCTTGCTTGAATTCCAGAACTTTATTTAGAATTTAAAATCCAATTTGGAATTCACCCCAACCCTGGTATCCACACCCTGGAATTTCCGAGGGTTTTTCTGCATCCCAACTGAACAGTGTGTGTGCCAATGTAAGTTGGAGTCCGACCTAACCACCATATTTGGGCTGCCAAGATGGAAACGCAGAGAGAAGGCTCATCCTTGTGAGATTAAGACGAAGAGAGAACCTGCCTCCACTTCCCTCCGTTTTATTGGCAAATGTCCAGTCACTGGAGAATATGGAATAATAAGAATCAATAATAATTACAATGCATTCGGGAAGTATTCAGACCCCTTGACTTTTTCCACACTTTTTAACGTTACAGCCTTACTCTAAAATATATATTTTTCCCCCACATCAATCTACACACAATACCCCATAATGACAAAGCAAAAACAGTTTTTTAGAAATGTTTGCAAATCTAAAAAATAAATAAAACTGAAACATCACATCTACATTTAGTATTCAGTACTTTGTTGAAGCACCTTTGGCAACGATTACGGCCTGAAGTCTTCTTTGGTATGATGCTACAAGCTTGGCACACCTGTATTTGGAGAGTTTCTCCCATTCTTCTCTGCAGATCCTCTCCAGCTCTGTCAGGTTGGATGGGGAGCGTTGCCGCACAGCTATTTTTGGTTTTCTCCAGGTGTTCGATCGTTGTCTTGGCTGTGTGCTTAGGGTCGTTGTCCTGTTGGAAGGTGAACCTTCGACACAGTCTGAGGTCCTGACTGCTCTGGAGCAGGTTTTCATCAAGGATCTCTATGTACTTTGCTCTGTTCATCGTTCCCTCGATCCTGACTAGTCTCCCAGTCCCTGTTGCTGAAAAACATCCCTACAGCATGATGCTGTCACCACCATGCTTCACCGTAGGGATGGTGCCAGGTTTCCTCCAGACGTGACGCTTGGCATTCAGGCCAAATAGTTCCATCTTGGTTTCATCAGACCAAGGAATTTTGTTTCTCTGAGAGGTCTGAGAGTCTTTAGGTTTCTTTTGACAAACTCCAAGCGGGCTGTCACGCGCCTTTTACTGAGGACTGGCTTCCGTCTGGCCACTCTACCATAAGGGCCTGATTGGTGGAGTGCTGCAGAGATGGTTGTCCTTCTGGAAGGTTCTCTCATCTCCACAGAGGAACTCTAGAGCTCTGTCAGAGTGACAATCAGGTTCTTCATCACCTCCCTGACCAAGGCCCTTCTCCCCCGATTGCTCAGTTTGGCCGGGTGGGCATCTCTAGGAAGTCTTGGTGGCTCCAAACTTCCTCCATTTAAGAATGAAGGAGGCCTCTGTGTTCTTGGGGACCTTCAATGCTGCAGAAATATTTTGGTACCCTTCCCCAGATCTGTGCCTCAACACAATCCTGTCTCGGAGCACTACGGACAATTCCTTTGACCTCATGAAATGGTTTTTGCTCTGGCGTGCACAGTGAACTGCATGCACAGTGACGTTATATAGACAGGTGTGTACCTTTCCAAATCTTGAAGTTGTATAAACATCTCAATTATGATCAATGGAAACAGGATGCACCTGAGTTAAATTTTGAGTCTCATAGCAAAGAGTCTGAATACTTACATAAATAAGGTATTTCTGTTTTTTTAAATACATTTGCAAACATTTCTAAAAACCTGTTTTCGCTTTGTCATTAGTATTTGCTTTGTCATTATGGGGTATTGTGTGTAGATTACTGAGGATAATTTTTAAAAATCAGTTTTAGAATAAGGCTGTAACGTAACAAAATGTGGAAAAAGTCAAGGGGTCTGAATACTTTCCAAATACAAAATAGTCACATGTATTAAGTCATATGTATATAGTCCCAAGTATTTATATCTTCCCTGCATATAGTCGGTACCTTGTATCGCAGATTTCCAGCCTATCTTACCTGGATATAGTCGGTACCTTGTATCGCAGACTGCCAGCCTATCTTACCTGCATATAGTCGGTACCTTGTATCGCAGACTGCCAGCCTATCTTACCTGCATATAGTCGGTACCTTGTATCGCAGACTGCCAGCCTATCTTACCTGCATATAGTCGGTACCTTGTATCGCAGACTGCCAGCCTATCTTACCTGGATATCGGTACCTTGCAACGCCATTAGGAGAAAAAGCCCTTGTGGTTGTAGTGATGTCGTATCTCGGATCCGAACAGGTTTTCCGTAGACAGTACGTACCTCCACAAAACGGATCATTCGAACGATCCCCAAAATCTCTGCCAATTTGTGCCGTTGAAGGGATAAGCAACAGAATCCTCCTTCAGGACATGCAAACTTCCGCGGTGATGGCACAAACTGTAGAGATGAGATATAACTCGCAGCGATACTTTTCTGTGTGCTGCCACTCGCCAAATAAAACACAGTGTTACAGACAGCCTTTCTGAAGCACTTACGGGTTCTATTCTATTCTGCTCTGTTCTACACTGTTCTATTCTATTCTGTTCTGTTCTGTTCTGCTCTACACTGCAGCACTTACGGGCAAGCTGTGAGTTCTCTCGTGGGAGATGTGAAGGACAAACAGCTGAAGTAAGTCGTGAAATCTAGCAACCGACATCCGAAAGTATTGAAAATGTCTTTCCCTGCGTCAATGCTTCACATCGGTTGGACAAGAGACTTGTTCTCTCCATCGTCCTCTCTTGTAGGGTTCAGTGGATGAACTGGACATTTTCTCAGTCTTTGTTTTCTTCTCCTCCTGAGTAGGAATAGCATTTCAAGCTCTATCAATTACAATTTAAAAAAGACATTTTTTGCTTCTGTGGCTTAAAAGTAGTGTCGTAAAGCAGAACGGAACTCCAGACTAGCCTGACAAGTAGCTAGCATTTGTAAATAGGCATATAACACCAGATCTGGAAGTTCAAACATTGTCTCTAGCCTGTCAAACAGAGGTGCCTCGGCTCCTCTTGCTTGGTAAGCTACTCTGGCTCCCCCTAGTGTATATCAACTACCCAAGACCCCTCTTGCTTGGTAAGCTACTCTGGCTCCCCCTAGTGTATATCAACTACCCAAGGGTCCTCTTGCTTGGTAAGCTACTCTGGCTCCCCCTAGTGTATATCAACTACCCAAGACTCCTCTTGCTTGGTAAGCTACTCTGGCTCCCCCTAGTGTATATCAACTACCCAAGACTCCTCTTGCTTGGTAAGCTACTCTGGCTCCCCCTAGTGTATATCAACTACCCAAGACCCCTCTTGCTTGGTAAGCTACTCTGGCTCCCCCTAGTGTATATCAACTACCCAAGACTCCTCTTGCTTGGTAAGCTACTCTGGCTCCCCCTAGTGTATATCAACTAACCAAGGGTCCTCTTGCTTGGTAAGCTACTCTGGCTCCCCCTAGTGTATATCAACTACCCAAGACTCCTCTTGCTTGGTAAGCTACTCTGGCTCCCCCTAGTGTATATCAACTACCCAAGACTCCTCTTGCTTGGTAAGCTACTCTGGCTCCCCCTAGTGTATATCAACTACCCAAGACTCCTCTTGCTTGTGTATATCAACTACCCAAGACTCCTCTTGCTACTCTGGCTCCCCCTAGTGTATATCAACTACCCAAGACTCCTCTTGCTTGGTAAGCTACTCTGGCTCCCCTAGTGTATATCAACTACCCAAGACTCCTCTTGCTTGGTAAGCTACTCTGGCTCCCCCTAGTGTATATCAACTACCCAAGACTCCTCTTGCTTGGTAAAGCTACTCTGGCTCCCCCTAGTGTATATCAACTACCCAAGACTCCTCTTGCTTGGTAAGCTACTCTGGCTCCCCCTAGTGTATATCAACTACCCAAGACTCCTCTTGCTTGGTAAGCTACTCTGGCTCCCCCTAGTGTATATCAACTACCCAAGACTCCTCTTGCTTGGTAAGCTACTCTGGCTCCCCCTAGTGTATATCAACTACCCAAGACTCCTCTTGCTTGGTAAGCTACTCTGGCTCCCCTAGTGTATATCAACTACCCAAGACTCCTCTTGCTTGGTAAGCTACTCTGGCTCCCCCTAGTGTATATCAACTACCCAAGACTCCTCTTGCTTGGTAAGCTACTCTGGCTCCCCCTAGTGTATATCAACTACCCAAGACTCCTCTTGCTTGGTAAGCTACTCTGGCTCCCCCTAGTGGATATCAACAGACATTGCCATTGGCGGCACGATTTAACAGAAATCGCGTGCAGCCTTGTTCACAAAGTTCGACCATTGAAATGTTTGAAAAGAACCAAAACAATCACAGACGTTTATCTAAATGAGAAGCAACTCACATACAACAGATAAAACACAACCAACTCACCTAGTGATACAATAACAACATTTCAACAAAACAGACTGTGCAAGGGTTAGCTAACAGGGTTAGGGGAAGGATTAGCTAACAGGGTTAGGGGAAGGGTTAGCTAACAGGGTTAGGGTTAGAGGAGGGTTAGCTATAAGGGATAAGGTTAAGGGAAGGGTTAGCTAACAGGGTTAGGGTTAGGGGAAGGGTTAGCTAACAAAGTTAGGGTTAGGGGAAGGGTTAGCTAACAAGGTTAGGGTTCGGGGAAAGGTTAGCTAACAGGGTTAGGGTTAGGGCAAGGGTTAGCTAACAGGGTTAGGGTTAGGGGAAGGGTTAGGGTTAGGGGAAGGGTTAGCTAACTGGGTTAGCGGAAGGGGAAGGGTTAGCTAACAGGGTTAGGGTTAGCTAACATGGTTAGGGTTAGGAGAAGGGTTAGCTAACAGGGTTAGGGTTAGCTAACAGGGTTAGGGTTAGGGGAAGGGTTAGCTAACTGGGTTAGCGGAAGGGGAAGGGTTAGCTAACAGGGTTAGGGTTAGGGGAAGGGTTAACTAACAGGGTTAGGGTTCGGGTTAGCAATAAGGGATAAGGTTAGGGCAAGGGTTAGCTTACAGGGTTAGGGTTAGGGGAAGGATTAGCTATAAGGGATAAGGTTAAGGTTAGGGCAAGGGTTAGCTTACAGGGTTAGGGTTAGGGGAAGGGTTAGCTAACATGCTAAGTAGTTGCAAAGTAGCTAAAAAGTAGTAAGTAGTTTAAACAAAACAGACTGTGCAAGGGTTAGCTAACAGGGTTAGGGGAAGGATTAGCTAACAGGGTTAGGGGAAGGGTTAGTTAACAGGGTTAGGGTTAGAGGAGGGTTAGCTATAAGGGATAAGGTTAAGGTTAGGGGAAGGGTTAGCTAACAGGGTTAGGGTTAGGGGAAGGGTTAGCTAACAAAGTTAGGGTTAGGGGAAGGGTTAGCTAACAAGGTTAGGGTTCGGGGAAAGGTTAGCTAACAGGGTTAGGGTTAGGGCAAGGGTTAGCTAACAGGGTTAGGGTTAGGGAAAGGGTTAGCTAACATGGTTAGGGTTAGCTAACATGGTTAGGGTTAAAAGAAGGGTTAGCTAACAGGGTTAGGGTTAGCTAACAGGGTTAGGGGAAGGGTTAGCTAACTGGGTTAGGGGAAGGGTTAGCTAACAGGGTTAGGGTTAGGGGAAGGGTTAGCTAACAGGGTTAGGGTTAGGGTTAGCTATAAGGGATAAGGTTAGGGGAAGGGTTAGCTAACAGGGTTAGGGTTAGGGTTAGCTAACAAAGTTAGGGTTAGGGGAAGGGTTAGCTAACAAGGTTAGGGTTCGGGGAAAGGTTAGCTAACAGGGTTAGGGTTAGGGCAAGGGTTAGCTAACAGGGTTAGGGTTAGGGAAAGGGTTAGCTAACATGGTTAGGGTTAGCTAACATGGTTAGGGTTAAAAGAAGGGTTAGCTAACAGGGTTAGGGTTAGCTAACAGGGTTAGGGGAAGGGTTAGCTAACTGGGTTAGGGGAAGGGTTAGCTAACAGGGTTAGGGTTAGGGGAAGGGTTAGCTAACACGGTTAGGGTTAGGGTTAGCTATAAGGGATAAGGTTAGGGCAAGGGTTAGCTTACAGGGTTAGGGTTAGGGGAAGGGTTAGCTATAAGGGATAAGGTTAAGGTTAGGGCAACGGTTAGCTTACAGGGTTAGGGTTAGGGGAAGGGTTAGCTAACATGCTAAGTAGTTGCAAAGTAGCTAAAAAGTAGTAAGTAGTTGGAAAGTTGCTAATTAGCTAAAGCTGTTTTTGAGGAGATTAGAATTTGCAACCTTTGGGATGCTAGATATTCACATTGTATGCCCAGCCATCCAACTTGAGTTTGTAATCATCTGTCTTATGTAACCATACCAAACATAGCATATATAAGAGTCCCGGATTTAAGTTTGCTATGTAATGTCTAGTCTATGAGACCAGGCTGGTGTGGATAACTCTAATTTAATAGAGGGCTTAATTCAATCCGCATTGTGGATATTCAGCCTTTACAGCGTGAATGAATTTTAAAGGCAATGTTCATGCTTTAGCTGAGACTGCAGTCACGTAATATTTTGTCTCAATCATAAATGATCTTTACATTTCTATTGCGGAATCTGTAACGCTTCGGCTTTTGATTGAATAGTCTAAAAACGCTAGCTAGCTAACCATCCATGTTGAGTCTATGGGAATGCTAACAGCGCTAACGTCGGCATCCTACTACATGAAAACAAACATTTACATATTTTTTAAATAATTTTCCTCAACAGAGAATTACTATATCTTTCAGATTCTGTGCAGTTAATTTATTTTTTGACGAAAGTCATGTATATTTATCAACTACTCAACCCTGGGTTTGTGTCAACGGGCCAAAATGGACTGGAAGATTGAAAACAACAAGGTTAGGGGAAAGGTTACCTAACAGGGTTAGGGTTAGGGGAAAGGTTACCTAACAGGGTTAGGGTTAGGGGAAAGGTTAGCTAACAGGGTTAGGGTTAGGGGAAAGGTTAGCTAACAGGGTTAGGGTTAGGGGAAAGGTTAGCTAACAGGGTTAGGGGAAAGGTTAGCTAACAGGGTTAGGGTTAGGGGAAAGGTTAGCTAACAGGGTTAGGGTTAGGGGAAAGGTTAGCTAACAGGGTTAGGGTTAGGGGAAAGGTTAGCTAACAGGGTTAGGGTTAGGGGAAAGTTTACCTAACAGGGTTAGGGTTAGGGGAAAGGTTAGCTAACAGGGTTAGGGGAAAGGTTACCTAACATGGTTAGGGTTAGGGGAAAGGTTAGCTAACAGGGTTAGGGGAAAGGTTAGCTAACAGGGTTAGGGTTAGGGGAAAGGTTAGCTAACAGGGTTAGGGGAAGGGTTAGCTAACAGGGTTAGGGTTAGCTAACAGGGTTAGGGTTAGGGGAAAGGTTAGCTAACAGGGTTAGGGTTAGGGGAAGGGTTAGCTAACAGGGTTAGGGGAAAGGTTAGCTAACAGGGTTAGGGTTAGGGGAAAGGTTAGCTAACAGGGTTAGGGGAAGGGTTAGCTAACAGGGCTAGGGGAAAGGTTAGCTAACAGGGTTAGGGGAAGGGTTAGCTAACAGGGTTAGGGGAAGGGTTAGCTAACAGGGTTAGGGGAAGGGTTAGCTAACAGGGGTAGGGTTAGGGGAAAGGTTAGCTAACAGGGTTAGGGGAAGGGTTAGCTAACAGGGTTAGGGGAAGGGTTAGCTAACATGGTTAGGGTTAGGGGAAGGGTTAGCTAACAGGGTTAGGGTTAGGGGAAGGGTTAGCTAACAGGGTTAGGGGAAGGGTTAGGTAACATGGTTAGGGTTAGCTAACAAGGGTAGGGTTAGGGGAAAGGTTAGCTAACAGGGTTAGGGGAAAGGTTAGCTAACAGGGGTAGGGGAAAGGTTAGCTAACAGGGTTAGGGTTAGGGAAAAGGTTACCTAACAGGGATAGGGTTAGGGGAAAGGTTAGCTAACAGGGTTAGGGTTAGGGGAAAGGTTAGCTAACAGGGTTAGGGTTAGGGGAAAGGTTACCTAACAGGGTTAGGGGAAAGGTTAGCTAACAGGGTTAGGGTTAGGGGAAAGGTTACCTAACAGGGTTAGGGTTAGGGGAAAGGTTAGCTAACAGGGTTATGGGAAGGGTTAGCTAACAGGGTTAGGGGAAAGGTTACCTAACATGGTTACGGTTAGGGGAAAGGTTAGCTAACAGGGTTAGGGTTAGGGGAAAGGTTAGCTAACAGGGTTAGGGGAAGGGTTAGCTAACAGGGTTAGGGTTAGGGGAAGGGTTAGCTAACAGGGTTAGGGGAAAGGTTAGCTAACAGGGTTAGGGGAAGGGTTAGCTAACAGGGTTAGGGGAAAGGTTAGCTAACAGGGTTAGGGGAAAGGTTAGCTAACAGGGTTAGGGGAAGGGTTAGCTAACAGGGGTAGGGTTAGGGGAAAGGTTAGCTAACAGGGTTAGGGTTAGGGGAAAGGTTAGCTAACAGGGTTAGGGGAAGGGTTAGCTAACAGGGTTAGGGGAAAGGTTAGCTAACAGGGTTAGGGTTAGGGGAAGGGTTAGCTAACAGGGTTAGGGGAAAGGTTAGTTAACAGGGTTAGGGTTAGGGGAAAGGTTAGCTAACAGGGTTAGGGGAAAGGTTAGCTAACAGGGTTAGGGGAAGGGTTAGCTAACAGGGTTAGGGGAAAGGTTAGCTAACAGGGTTAGGGTTAGGGGAAGGGTTAGCTAACAGGGTTAGGGGAAGGGTTAGCTAACAGGGGTAGGGTTAGGGGAAAGGTTAGCTAACAGGGTTAGGGGAAGGGTTAGCTAACATGGTTAGGGTTAGGGGAAGGGTTAGCTAACAGGGTTAGGGGAAGGGTTAGCTAACAGGGTTAGGGGAAGGGTTAGCTAACAGGGTTAGGGTTAGCTAACATGGTTAGGGTTAGCTAACAAGGGTAGGGTTAGGGGAAAGGTTAGCTAACAGGGTTAGGGGAAGGGTTAGCTAACAGGGTTAGGGGAAAGGTTAGTTAACAGGGTTAGGGTTAGGGGAAAGGTTAGCTAACAGGGTTAGGGTTAGGGGAAGGGTTAGCTAACAGGGTTAGGGGAAAGGTTAGCTAACAGGGTTAGGGTTAGGGGAAGGGTTAGCTAACAGGGTTAGGGGAAAGGTTAGCTAACAGGGTTAGGGTTAGGGGAAGGGTTAGCTAACAGGGTTAGGGGAAGGTTTAGCTAACAGGGGTAGGGTTAGGGGAAAGGTTAGCTAACAGGGTTAGGGTTAGGGGAAGGGTTAGCTAACAGGGTTAGGGGAAGGGTTAGCTAACATGGTTAGGGTTAGGGGAAGGGTTAGCTAACAGGGTTAGGGGAAGGGTTAGCTAACAGGGTTAGGGGAAGGGTTAGCTAACAGGGTTAGGGTTAGCTAACATGGTTAGGGTTAGCTAACAAGGGTAGGGTTAGGGGAAAGGTTAGCTAACAGGGTTAGGGGAAGGGTTAGCTAACAGGGTTAGAGGAAGGGTTAGCTAACATGGTTAGGGTTAGGGGAAGGGTTAGCTAACAGGGTTAGGGGAAGGGTTAGCTAACAGGGTTAGGGTTAGGGCAAGGGTTAGCTAACATGGTTAGGGTTAGGGGAAAGGTTACCTAACATGGTTAGGGTTAGGGGAAGGGTTAGCTAACAGGGTTAGGGTTAGGGGAAGGGTTAGGGGAAAGGTTACCTAGCATGATTAGGGTTAGGGGAAAGGTTAGCTAACAGGGTTAGGGTTAGTGGAAAGGTTAGCTAACAGGGTTAGGGTTAGGGGAAGGGTTAGCTAACAGGGTTAGGGGAAAGGTTAGCTAACAGGGTTAGGGTTAGGGGAAGGGTTAGCTAACAGGGTTAGGGGAAAGGTTAGCTAACAGGGTTAGGGTTAGGGGAAAGGTTAGCTAACAGGGTTAGGGGTAGGGGAAAGGTTAGCTAACAGGGTTAGGGGAAAGGTTAGCTAACAGGGTTAGGGGAAGGGTTAGCTAACAGGGTTAGGGGAAGGGTTAGCTAACAGGGGTAGGGTTAGGGGAAAGGTTAGCTAACAGGGTTAGGGTTAGGGGAAGGGTTAGCTAACAGGGTTAGGGGAAGGGTTAGCTAACATGGTTAGGGTTAGGGGAAGGGTTAGCTAACAGGGTTAGGGTTAGGGGAAGGGTTAGCTAACAGGGTTAGGGGAAGGGTTAGCTAACAGGGTTAGGGGAAAGGTTAGCTAACAGGGTTAGGGTTAGGGGAAGGGTTAGCTAACAGGGTTAGGGGAAGGGTTAGCTAACAGGGGTAGGGTTAGGGGAAAGGTTAGCTAACAGGGTTAGGGGAAGGGTTAGCTAACAGGGTTAGGGGAAGGGTTAGCTAACATGGTTAGGGTTAGGGGAAGGGTTAGCTAACAGGGTTAGGGGAAGGGTTAGCTAACAGGGTTAGGGGAAGGGTTAGCTAACAGGGTTAGGGTTAGCTAACATGGTTAGGGTTAGCTAACATGGTTAGGGTTAGCTAACAAGGGTAGGGTTAGGGGAAAGGTTAGCTAACAGGGTTAGGGGAAGGGTTAGCTAACAGGGTTAGGGGAAAGGTTAGTTAACAGGGTTAGGGTTAGGGGAAAGGTTAGCTAACAGGGTTAGGGTTAGGGGAAGGGTTAGCTAACAGGGTTAGGGGAAAGGTTAGCTAACAGGGTTAGGGTTAGGGGAAGGGTTAGCTAACAGGGTTAGGGGAAAGGTTAGCTAACAGGGTTAGGGTTAGGGGAAGGGTTAGCTAACAGGGTTAGGGGAAGGTTTAGCTAACAGGGGTAGGGTTAGGGGAAAGGTTAGCTAACAGGGTTAGGGTTAGGGGAAGGGTTAGCTAACAGGGTTAGGGGAAGGGTTAGCTAACATGGTTAGGGTTAGGGGAAGGGTTAGCTAACAGGGTTAGGGGAAGGGTTAGCTAACAGGGTTAGGGGAAGGGTTAGCTAACAGGGTTAGGGTTAGCTAACATGGTTAGGGTTAGCTAACAAGGGTAGGGTTAGGGGAAAGGTTAGCTAACAGGGTTAGGGGAAGGGTTAGCTAACAGGGTTAGAGGAAGGGTTAGCTAACATGGTTAGGGTTAGGGGAAGGGTTAGCTAACAGGGTTAGGGGAAGGGTTAGCTAACAGGGTTAGGGTTAGGGCAAGGGTTAGCTAACATGGTTAGGGTTAGGGGAAAGGTTACCTAACATGGTTAGGGTTAGGGGAAGGGTTAGCTAACAGGGTTAGGGTTAGGGGAAGGGTTAGGGGAAAGGTTACCTAGCATGATTAGGGTTAGGGGAAAGGTTAGCTAACAGGGTTAGGGTTAGTGGAAAGGTTAGCTAACAGGGTTAGGGTTAGGGGAAGGGTTAGCTAACAGGGTTAGGGGAAAGGTTAGCTAACAGGGTTAGGGTTAGGGGAAGGGTTAGCTAACAGGGTTAGGGGAAAGGTTAGCTAACAGGGTTAGGGTTAGGGGAAAGGTTAGCTAACAGGGTTAGGGGTAGGGGAAGGGTTAGCTAACAGGGTTAGGGGAAAGGTTAGCTAACAGGGTTAGGGGAAGGGTTAGCTAACAGGGTTAGGGGAAGGGTTAGCTAACAGGGGTAGGGTTAGGGGAAAGGTTAGCTAACAGGGTTAGGGTTAGGGGAAGGGTTAGCTAACAGGGTTAGGGGAAGGGTTAGCTAACATGGTTAGGGTTAGGGGAAGGGTTAGCTAACAGGGTTTAGGGTTAGGGGAAGGGTTAGCTAACAGGGTTAGGGGAAGGGTTAGCTAACATGGTTAGGGTTAGCTAACAAGGGTAGGGTTAGGGGAAAGGTTAGCTAACAGGGTTAGGGTTAGGGGAAGGGTTAGCTAACAGGGTTAGGGGAAGGGTTAGCTAACAGGGTTAGGGGAAGGGTTAGGGTTAGGGCAAGGGTTAGCTAACATGGTTAGGGTTAGCTAACAGGGTTAGGGGAAGGTTTAGCTAACAGGGTTAGGGTTAGGGAAGGGTTAGCTAACAGGGTTAGGGGAAGGGTTACCTAACATGGTTAGGGTTAGGAGAAGGGTTAGCTAACCGGGTTAGGGTTAGCTAACAGGGTTAATGTTAGGGGAAGGGTTAGCTAACTGGGTTAGGGGAAGGCTTAGCTAACAGGGTTAGGGGAAGGGTTAGCTATAAGGGATAAGGTTAAGGTTAGGGGAAGGGTTAGCTAACAGGGTTAGGGGAAGGGTTAGCTATAAGGGATAAGGTTAAGGTTAGGGGAAGGGTTAACTAACAGGGTTAGGGTTAGGGGAAGGGTTAGCTAACAGGGTTAGGGTGGAATAGAGTTCCATGTAGCCATGTCTCTATGTAATATTGTGGAATAGAGTTCCATGTAGTCATGGCTCTATGTAGTACTGTGCGCCTCCCACAGTCTGTTCTGGACTTGGGGACTGTGAAGAGACCTCTGGTGGCATGTCTTGTGGGGTATGCATGGGTGTCGGAGCTGTGAGTTAGTAGTTTAGACAGACAGGTTGGTGCATTCAACATACCTCTCATGAATATAAGTAGTGATGAAGTCAATCTCTCCTCCACATTGAGCCAGGAGAGATTGACATGCATATTATTAATGTTAGCTCTCTGTGTACTTCTAAGGGCCAGCCATGCTGCTCTGTTCTGAGCCGCGCTGCCCTGTTCTGAGGGCCAGCCGTGTTGCCCTGTTCTGAGCCAATTGCAATTTTCCCAAGTCCTTTTCTGTGGTACCTGACCACACGACTGAAAAGTATTCAAGGTGCGACAAAACTAGGGCCTGTAGGACCTGCCTTGTTGATAGTGTTGTTAAGAAGGTAGAGCAGAGCTTTATTATAGACAAACTTCTCCTCATCTTAACTACTACTGCATCAATATGTTTTGACCATGACAGTTAACAATCCAGGGTTACTCCAAGGAGTTTAGCCTCCTCAACTTGCTCAATTTCCACATTATTTATTACAAGATTTAGTTGAGGTTTAGGGTGTAGTGAGTGTTTTGTTCCAAATACAATGCTTTTAGTTTTAGAAATATTTAGGGCTAACTTATTCCTTGCCACCCACTCTGAAACTAACTGCAGCTCTTTGTTAAGTGTTGCAGTCATTTCAGTCGCTGTAGTAGCTGACGTGTATAGTGTTGAGTCATCTGCATACATAGACACACGGGCTTTACTCAAAGGCAGTAGCATGTCATTAGTAAAGATTGAAAAAAGTAAGGGGCCTAGACAGCTGCCCTGGGGAATTCCTGATTCTACTTGGATTATGTTGGAGAGGCTTCCATTAAAGAACACCCTCTGTGTTCCGTTAGACAGGTAACTTTTTATAGCAGGGGGTGTAAAGCCAGAACACGTTTGTTTTTTCCAGCAGCAGACTATGATCGATAATGTCAAAACAAGACAAATAGTTCAACTCAGGCCGTTTACCATTGGGGGGGGGATCAGTTACATTCTGCTTAACAGGGTGGCTCTTCCATAGACACCAATACGACAGCAGATGGGTCCGGTTTCCTCTTCCGTCTCTTGTTCAAGTACTGCTAACACACTAACGCACTCGGCTCAGAGACCCACACATGATAATGGAGCCATAGAACCCCCCCCACTGAGCTATGCAGTCTGCAATCCCTGTTCTGTTCTGCCCACATAAACCTTTCTGGGATCTTTCATGAAACATGGGACCAACACTTTACATGTTGCGTTTATATTTTCGTTCAGTGTACATGCATGATTTCTGAATTGTAATTTTATTGAGGAATATCAAAATATAAAGATTACAAAAATAAAGTTCAATTAAACAATAAGGCCCGAGGGGTGTGATATATGGTGTGATATATGGCCAATATACCACGACTAAGGGCTGTTCTTGGGTACGATTAAACGCGGAGTGCCTGGACACAGCCCGTAGCCGTGGTATATTGGCCATATATCACAAACCCCTGAGGTGCCTTATTTCTATTATAAACTGGTTACCAACGTAATTAGAGGAGTAAAAATGTATATTTTGTCATACCTGTGATATACGGTCTGATATACCATGGCTGTCAGCCAATCAGCATTCAGGGATTGAACCACACAGTTTATAATAGCCAATAAATTTTCAATATAACAGTGTATTTCAAACATATTTTTTTAACACACCAGAAAGACATTTAAATGGTTTTCAATTTCCACCATAACAGACAAATGAAGGTCTTGACCACACAGATATACATTCCCTAAAAGGTTATTGGGTTGTGTTTCATTCCCATCTGATCCTGAAATCTGAAACAATCCTCGCAGAAAATAAATGAAACTTTTTTTCTTCTTCTTTCAAATCACCTGAATCAACTAAACAAACTGATTGAATGGTTACATTAGACAGGAGTGGCGGGTGGCGAGTTTTGATGACATCACTTCTTCATGAAGTGACTGATGACGTCCATGGGCAGAGGGAAGATGATGGTGGAGTTCTTCTCCGCAGCGATGGTGGTGAGGGTCTGGAGGTATCTCAGCTGGAGGCCTGATGGAGACTCAGCGATCACTAGAGACGCCTCCTTCAGGGCCCGAGAGGCGTTCATCTCCCCCTCCGCCGCTATCACCTAGAGAGGGGGGGGGGAGGTAATAAACATACAGATACATTTTCAGTATGGAGAAACATTCATCTCCCCCTCCGCCGCCATCACCTAGAGAGGGAGACAAAGAAGTGGATTGGAACAATCCTACAGAGGGAGACAACTGTGTGAGTGTGTGTGAGTGTGTAAGTGTGTGCTCACCTTCGCCCTGGCCTCCCGGGTGGCCTCTGCCTCTGCAGCCATGGCTCTCTGCAGCTGGTGGGGCAGCTTCACATCCTTGATCTCCACACGCTCCACCTTGATACCCCACGGGTCAGTAGCCTCGTCCAGACTGGCCTATGGGAAGACAGGATATTACAGCAACACGTTATTACAGAGCCCTTATTCCACCTCATCCCGACTGGACTATAGGAGGGGAACAGAATATTACAGGAAATTATGTTCACCAAGGGGTGACAAAAAAACTCTGGTTAAATGGAGAGGCCAACGCACCTCTCCAGTCTGTCCAGAAGGACATCATGGCCAACACACCTCTCCAGTCTGTCCAGAAGGACATCATGGCCAACGCACCTCTCCATTCTGTCCAGAAGGACATCATGGCCAACCCACCTCTCCAGTCTGTCCAGAAGGACATCATGGCCAACCCACCTCTCCAGTCTGTCCAGAAGGACATCATGGTCAACAGTGTTGAACGCAGCACTTAAGGACAAGTGTCGGCTCGAAGATCATGTACCACTTTAACTAAGGCTGTCTCATTGCTGTGGTCAACACCAATTTCTCCAGAATTTTTTGCTTAAGAATGAAAGGATGGAGATTGTCAGAAATTTCCTACGAGATGTAGATTCTTGATGACATTTTCCCAGATGGGGTTTCATCGTAACAGTTTTTAGTGCAGTGGGAAAAGTCAGTGATTAATAATAGTTTGCACTTCTTCAGATGTGTAATTAAAAACTGTTTTGAAGAAGGTGTTGGGGGATAGGATGGAGAAGGCAGGTAGAAGGTGGTGGGATAGGGGCAGGATTTATCAGTGGTGGGGCAGGTGGTGGGGCAGGATTTATCAGGCCATCAATGGTTGAGAAGAGCACTGTCTAATTATTCTGATTAATAGTGATCAAGTTAGTAAAATGAGCACATCTGGCATTTCTAATGGTCTTGTTATATACGCCAAGTTGATCTCTCAGGATATAATAATGGACCTGCAACTTTGACTTTCTACACTTCAGTCAGACAGGACCTCAGCCAGGTTCCTGGTTCACCTCATAGTCAGACAGGACCTCAGCCAGGTTCCTGGTTCACCTTATAGTCAGACAGGACCTCAGCCAGGTTCCTGGTTCACCTTATAGTCAGACAGGACCTCAGCCAGGTTCTTGGTTCACCTTATAGTCAGACAGGACCCCAGTCAGGTTCTTGGTTCACCTTATAGTCAGACAGGACCCCAGCCAGGTTCTTGGTTCTAGGGTTCTACAGTGGTAGGTTCTAGGTACAGGGGCCCTAAGCGAGATTTGGTTCACGGCGGAGAGAAATGCTACTGTTTTTTTAAGTTAATTTCCAGCAATTCTACACGTTTTGCTATGGAGCTGGAAGTCAGGGCCACTGGGCACACGCCCTGCATGCTTATTGATTATTACTACACATTTAAATAGCACGGCTAGACTAACTACCAATATAAACATTCATATGGCTAATTGTCAGCTAATTGAAGGCCTGACATAACAAGAAAAACTGCTGATGCACAGACAAATGTGGGAGTTGAGACCCCGACTGAGTTGACAAAAACATTTAAAAAACATATTTCTGAGGGATCGGGGGCCCCCTTGTGGCAGTGGGTCCTACGCGACCACTTATGTCACTTATGCCTGGAGCCGGCCCTGGTTTTTAGGTTTCTAGGGTTCTGTACCTGCATACTGTGTGAGATGCCCTCGCGGTCTGATAACAGCTCTGCCAGGTTCTTGGTTCCCAGGACGTTTCTCAGGGTGGTCTGGGCCAGGAGACGGGTGGAGAAGTCTGCGTTGGACACGTTGGCCACCGAGGAGATGGGGTCACTCACCCGGAAGTACACCACCCCATCAACACACACTGTCACGGAGTCCTTAGTCAGGATCTACACACAAACACCCACAGAGAAAGAGAGAGGAGAGAGAAATACCTCAATGATTTTGTTTACATCAAGACTGAAGGATGTTATTATATAAAGATAAGATATGCAGTATCAGTCAATGTTTTAGAAAACCTACTCATTCCAGGGTTTTTCTTTATTTTTACTATTTTCTACATTGTAGAATAATAGTGAAGACATCAAAACTATGAAATAACACATACGGAATCATGTAGTAACCAAAACAGTGTTAAACATATTATATATTTTAGATTCTTCAAAGTAGCCACCCTTTGCCTTAATGACAGCTTTGCACACTTTTGGCATTCTCTCAACCAGCTTCACCTGGAATGCTTTTCCAACAGTCTTGAAGGAGTTCGCACATATGCTGAGAACTCGGTGGCTGCTTTTCCATCACTCTGTGGTCCAACTCATCCCAAACCCTCTCAATCGCCTGGCCTGGTTCACCAATTACTTCAGTATGTCAAGTCGGAGGGCCTGTTTTCCGGAACTCTGGCAGTCTCTATGGGGGTGCCACAGGGTTCAATTCTCGGGCCGACTCTCTTCTCTGTATACATTAATGATGTCGCTCTTGCTGCTGGTGATTCTCTGATCCACCTCTACGCAGACGACACCATTCTGTATACCTCTGGCCCTTCTTTGGACACTGTGTTAACTAACCTCCAGATGAGCTTCAATGCCATATAACTCTCCTGCCATGGCCTCCAACTGCTCTTAAATGCAAGTAAAACTAAATGCATGCTCTTCAACCGATCGCTGCCCGGACCTACCCGCCCGACTAGCATCACTACTCTGGAAGGTTCTGACCTCGAATATAATGACAACTACAATACCTAGGTGTCTGGTTAGACTGTAAACTCTCCTTCCAGAAGCACATTAATCATCTCCAATCCAAAATTAATTTTAGAATCGGCTTCCTATTTCGCAAAACAAAGCATCCTTCACTCACGCTGCCAAAAACATACCCTCGTAAAACTGACCTTCCTACCGATCCTCGACTTCGACGATGTCATTTAACTTCACAAGGGTAGGGGGTGTGTGCCCAAATTAAGTGTGCCCAAATTAAACTGCCTGCTACTCAGCCATAAAAGCTAGAATATGCATCTAATTAGTATATTTGGATAGAAAACACTCTGACGTTTCTAAAACTGTTTGAATGATGTCTGTGAGTATAACAGAACTCATATCATTCTCAGTCAAAAAACTGAGAACAAATCCAACCGGGAAGTGGGAAATCTGAGGTTGGTCGTTTTTCAAAGTAATTGCCTATCGAATATACAATGTCTATAGGGTTATATTGCACTTCCTAAGGCTTCCACTAGATGTCAACATTCTTTAGAACTTTGTTTGATGCTTCTACTGTGAGGAGGGGGAAATGGAAGCTGAATGAGTCAGAGGTCTGCCAGAGTGGCATGAGCTGATCACGCGTGCTCACGTGAGAGTTAGCTTGCGTTCCATTGCATTTCTACAGAAAAAGGAATTCTCCGGTTGGAACATTATTGAAGATTTATGATAAAAATATCCTAAAGATTGATTCTATACTTCGTTTGACATGTTTCCCATAACTGTAATATGACTTTTCGTCTGAACTTTTGCCTGGACTTGCCCGCGCCTCGTGAGTTTGGATTGTGTGCTAAACGCACGAACAAAAAGGAGGTATTTGGACATAAATGATGGACTTTATCGAACAAATCAAACATTTATTGTGGAACTGGGATTCCTGGGAGTGCATTCTGATGAAGATCATCAAAGCTAAGTGAATATTTATAATGCTATTTCTGACTTCTGTTGACTCCAACATGGCGGATATCTGTTTGGCTTGTTTTGTTGTCTCAGCGCTGTACTCAGATTATTGCCTGGTGTGCTTTTTCAGTAAAGCTTTTTTGAAATCTGACACAGCGGTTGCATTAAGGAGAAGTTTATCTAAAGTTCCATGCATAACAGTTGTATTTTTTTAGCAACTTTTATTATGACTATTTCTGTAAATTGATGTGGCTCTTTGCAAAATCACCGCATGTTTTGGAACTGATATTTTTGGATATAAATATAAACTTTACCGAACAAAACATACATGTATTGTGTAACATGAAGTCCTATGAGTGTAATCTGATGAAGATCATCAAAGGTTAGTGATTAATTTTATCTCTATTTCTGCTTTTTGTTACTCCTCTCTTTCGCTGGAAAAATGGATGTGTTTTCCTGTGACTTGGCTCTGACCTAACATAATCCTTTGGTGTGCTTTCGTCGTAAAGCCTTTTTTAAATCGGACACTGTAGCTGGATTTACAACAGGTGTATCTTTAAAATGGTGTAAAATACTTGTATTTTTGAGGAATTTTAATCTTCGGATTTCTGTTGTTTTCAATTCGGCAACCTGCAGTTTCACAGGCTGTTGACGAGGTGGGACGCTAGCGTACCACATACCCTAGTGAGGTTAAAAAATATTCTCCAACACTCTACTCAACAACTTGGATGCAGTCTTTCACAGTGCCATCCGTTTTGTCACCAAAGCCCCATATACTACCCACCACTGCGACCTGTACGCTCTCGTTGGTTGGCTCTCGCTTCATACTCGTCGCCAAACCCACTGGCTCCAGATTATCTACAAGTCTCTGCTAGGTAAAGCCCCGCCTTATCTCAGCTCACTGGTCACCATAGCAGCATCCATCCGTAACAATAGATATATCTCAATGGTCACCTCCAAAGCCAATTCTTCCTTCGGCCACCTCTCCTTCCAGTTCTCTGCTGCCAATGACTGGAACGAACTGCAAAAATCACTAAAGCTGGAGACTCTTACCTCCCTCACTAGCTTTAAGCACCAGCTGTCAGAGCAGCTCACAGATCATTGCACCTGTACACAGCTCATCTGTAAATAGCCCATCTAACTACCTCATCAAATCAAATCAAATCAAATTTATTTATATAGCCCTTCGTACATCAGCTGATATCTCAAAGTGCTGTACAGAAACCCAGCCTAAAACCCCAAACAGCAAACAATGCAGGTGTAAAAGCACGGTGGCTAGGAAAAACTCCCTAGAAAGGCCAAAACCTAGGAAGAAACCTAGAGAGGAACCGGGCTATGTGGGGTGGCCAGTCCTCTTCTGGCTGTGCCGGGTAGAGATTATAACAGAAAATGACCAAGATGTTCAAATGTTCATAAATGACCAGCATGGTCAAATAATAATAAGGCAGAACAGTTGAAACTGGAGCAGCAGCACAGTCAGGTGGACTGGGGACAGCAAGGAGCCATCATGTCAGGTAGTCCTGGGGCACGGTCCTAGGGCTCAGGTCCTCCGAGAGAGAGAAAGAAAGAGAGAATTAGAGAGAGCATATGTGGGGTGGCCAGTCCTCTTCTGGCTGTGCCGGGTGGAGATTATAACAGAACGTGGCCAAGATGTTCAAATGTTCATAAATGACCAGCATGGTTGAATAATAGTAAGGCAGAACAGTTGAAACTGGAGCAGGAGCATGGCCAGGTGGACTGGGGACAGCAAGGAGTCCTCATGTCAGGTAGTCCTGGGACATGGTCCTAGGGCCCAGGCCAGTTGAAACTGGAGCAGCAGCATGGCCAG
>NC_060192.1:42328725-42411323 GCF_021184085.1 Oncorhynchus gorbuscha
AGTACAGCTTTGACTGGAATAAAGACGCCCGTTCTATTCATTCTATGGACATTGTTTCTTACTCACCTTTATACAGAACCAGATGGTGAAGGGGAACAGGGAGAAGACGCACAGTCCAGAGAGGATCACAATGAGCCAGCCACAGCAACCTAGGCTCCCTGAACCAACATCAGCTGAGAGAGAGAGAGAGAGAGAGAGACAGAGGGAGAGAGTAGAGAGACAGAGAGAGAGGTAGAGAGAGAGAGAGAGAGAGAGACAGAGAGGTAGAGAGGTAGAGAGAGAGAGACAGAGAGGTAGAGAGAGAGAGACAGAGAGGTAGAGAGAGAGAGACAGAGAGAGAGGTAGAGAGAGAGAGAGAGAGAGAGAGAGAGACAGAGAGAGAGGTAGAGAGAGAGAGAGAGAGAGAGACAGAGTGGTAGAGAGGTAGAGAGAGAGAGAGAGAGAGAGAGAGAGAGAGAGAGAGAGAAAGAGAGAGAGGTAGAGAGAGAGAGAGAGAGAGGTAGAGAGGTAGAGAGAGGTAGAGAGAGAGAGAGAGAGAGGTAGAGAGACCCAACCAAATCATGAGAAAACAAAAAGATAATTACTTAACACATTGGAAAGAATTAACAAAAAACAGAGCAAACTAGAATGCTATTTGGCCCTACACAGAGAGTACACAGCGGCAGAATACCTGACCACTGTGACTGACCCAAAATTAAGGAAAGCTTTGACTATGTACAGACTCAGTGAGCATAGCCTTGCTATTGAGAAAGGCCGCCGTAGGCAGACATGGCTCTCAAGAGAAGACAGGCTATGTGCTCACTGCCCACAAAATGAGGTGGAAACTGAGCTGCACTTCCTAACCTCCTGCCCAATGTATGACCATATTAGAGAGACATATTTCCCCCAGATTACACAGATCCACAAAAAAATCGAAAACAAATCCAATTTTGAATAACTCCCATATCTTTTGGGTGAAATTCCACAGTGTGCCATCACAGCAGCAAGATTTGTGACCTGTTGCCACGAGAAAAGGGCAACCAGTGAAGAACAAACACCATTGTAAATACAACCCATATTTATGCTTATTCATTTTATCTTGTGTCCTTTAACTATTTGTACATTGTATATATATATATATAATATGACATTTGTAATGTCTTTACTGTTTTAAACTTCTGTATGTGTAATGTTTACTGTTAATTTTTGTTGTTTTTCACTTTATATATTCACTTTGTATGTTGTCTACCTCACTTGCTTTGGCAATGTTAACACATGTTTCCCATGCCAATAAAGCCCTTGAATTGAATTGAATTGAATTGACAGAGAGAGAGAGAGAGAGAGAGAGAGAGAGAGAGAGAGAGAGAGACAGAGAGAGAGAGAGACAGAGAGAGAGAGACAGAGAGAGAGAGAGAGAGAGAGAGAGAGAGAGAGAGAGAGAGACAGAGACAGAGAGAGAGAGAGAGAGAGAGACAGAGAGAGAGAGAGAGAGAGAGACAGAGAGAGAGAGAGACAGAGAGAGACAGAGAGAGAGAGAGAGAGAGAGACAGAGAGAGAGACAGAGAGAGAGAGAGACAGAGAGAGAGACAGAGAGAGAGAGAGAGAGAGAGAGAGAGAGAGAGAGAGAGAGAGACAGAGAGAGAGAGAGAGAGACAGAGAGAGAGAGAAATTACATGTTATTAGCATTTGTTGGAAATGGCAAGTTTGGATGGGAGTCACTTCTTGTCTATATAGACTCCTGTCAAGGTAAGGAAAGAACTATATAAAGGTACAAATCACTGATCCCTTTATTACAGTGAGCTGTATAGTGTATTGTACAATCTACTCTGAAGAAAATGATCAATGCAACAATTAAGGTGTTGGTCTCGTGTTTCCTGAGCTGAAATTAAAGATCCCAGAAATGTTCCATATGCACACAGAAAGCTTATTGCTCTCAAATGTTGTGCAGAAATGTGTTTACCTCCCTATTAGGGAGTATTTTTCCTTTGCCAAGATAATCCATCCACCTGACAGGTGTGGCATATCAATATGATTAAACAGCATGGTCATTAGGGTCCTTCTGTAGCTCAGTTGGTAGAGCATGGCGCTTGTAACGCCAGGGTAGTGGGTTCGATTCCCGGGACCACCCATACGTAGAATGTATGCACACATGACTGTAAGTCGCTTTGGATAAAAGCGTCTGCTAAATGGCAAATATTATATTAAATATTATTACACAGGTGCACCTTGTGCTGGGGGGACAATAAAAAGGCCACTGAAACATGTGCAGTTTTGTCACACAACACAATGCTACATATGTCAACATTTTTGAGGGAGCTTGCAATTGGCTGCAGGAATGTCCACCAGAGTTAATTTCTCTACCATAAGCCACCTCCAACAATTTTTTTAGAGAATTTCGCAGTACGTCCAACCGCAGACCACGTGTATGGCGGTGTGTGGGTGAGCAGTGGTCTCACCAGATACTGACTGGTGTTCTGATCCACACCCCTACCTCTTTATTTAAGGTATCTGTGACCAACAGACGCAGATCTGTATTCCCAGTCATGTGAAATCCATAGAACCACAACCTAATGAATTTATTTCAAATGACTTATTTCCTAATAACTGTAACTAAGTAAATCTTTGAAATTGAAAGTATGTTGTTAATTTGTTTACAGAGAAATAGAATTGTATTTGGTCAAAGACCATTATTTCTAACAGTTTGTTAAGAAAGCGGATTGGTCTGCTGTTAGAACCAGTAAAAGCCGTTTTACCACTCTTGGGTAGAGGAATGACTTTGGTTTCCCTCCAGGCCTGAGGACAAAAACTTTCCTCGCGGCTCAGATTAAAGATATGACGGATAGGAGTGGCCAGAGACCATCCTCAGTAGTTTTCCATCTAAGTTTTCAATGCCAGGTCTGTCATTATTGATCGACCATTTCTCCACCTCTCCCACACTTACTTTAGCAAATTCTAAATGCTTTTCTTTCATTATTACTTTTTTTTAATGTGTGAATTCAATAACTCACTGTTCGTTGTTGGCATTTCTTGCCTAAGTTTGCCCAATTTGCCAAATATTTGGAAACATCAAATGGTTTTGTGATGAATTTGTCTTTCTGGACATAATGTCACGTTCTGACCTTTATTTCCTTTGTTTTGTCATTATTTAGTATGGTCAGGGCGTGAGTTGGGTGGGCAGTCTATGTTTGTTTTTCTATGATTTGGGTATTTCTATGTTTCGGCCTAGTATGGTTCTCAATCAGAGGCAGGTGTCATTAGTTGTCTCTGATTGAGAATCATACTTAGGTAGCCTGCGTTTCACTGTGTGTTTGTGGGTGATTGTCTCTGTGTTTGCACCAGATAGGACTGTTTGGGGTTTTCACGTTTCTTGTTTTTGTATTCAGTTGTTCATGTGTACATTTAGGTATTAAAAGAACCATGGACACTTACCACGCCACATATTGGTCCTCTGATCCTTTTCTCCTCTTCGGAAGAAGAGAAGGAAATCCCTTACACATCATTTAATTTAAAATACTACAAAGTTTTTTTTTCTCACCACTCACCTTTGTATAATTCATCTTGGCTTCATAATACAGTTTATTCTTCTTTTTGCTGAGTTTAGTGACATAATCTGTCAATTTCCAGTAAGTCAGCCAGTCAGTTATTCGCCACGCCTTTTGCCTCATCTCTCTCAACCATACAGCTTCTCAGTTCCTCATCAATCCACGGTGCCTTAACAGATATTTTGCCTCGTCCCTCTCTCAACCATACATCTTCTCAGTTCCTCATCAATCCACGGTGCCTTAACAGATCTTTAGCCTCGTCCCTCTCTCAACTATACATCTTCTCAGTTCCTCATCAATCCATGGAGCCTTAACAGATCTAACAGTCAGTTTCTTAACAGGTGCATTCTTATCAATACCTGGAAGAAACTATTTCATAAATGGACCAAGTGCTGCGTCTGGATGCTCCTCATTACACACATCAGACAAAACAAATATTTGTTATATCTTCTAGTCTAGGATGGCAGTGATCACACCATGCTTCTACACCTGCATTGCTTGCTGTTTGGGGTTTTAAGCTGGGTTTCTGTACAGCACAGCTGATGAAAGAAGGGCTTTACAAATTAATTTGATTTGATCACACACAGGTCTGTTTACTTCTGAAGTAACATCATAATGCTATCTGGTGATAAAGACATTTAGTGGAGGGAGGGGTTTTATGAAGGGGCATAGCATAATGCTATCTGGTGATAAAGGCATTTATAGTGGAGGGAGGGGTTTTATGAAGGGGCATAGCATAATGCTATCTGGTGATAAAGACATTAGTGGAGGGAGGGGTTTTATGAAGTAGCATAGCATAATGCTATCTGGTGATGAAGACATTAGTGGAGGGAGGGGTTTTATGAAGGGGCATAGCATAATGCTATCTGGTGATGAAGACATTAGTGGAGGGAGGGGTTTTATGAAGTAGCATAGCATAATGCTATCTGGTGATAAAGGCATTTATAGTGGAGGGAGGGGTTTTATGAAGGGGCATAGCATAATGCTATCTGGTGATAAAGACATTAGTGGAGGGAGGGGTTTTATGAAGTAGCATAGCATAATGCTATCTGGTGATGAAGACATTAGTGGAGGGAGGGGTTTTATGAAGTAGCATAGCATAATGCTATCTGGTGATAAAGGCATTTATAGGCATTTATAGTGGAGGGAGGGGGTTTATGAGGGGTTTTATGAAGTAGCATAGCATAATGCTATCTGGTGATGAAGACATTAGTGGAGGGAGGGGTTTTATGAAGTAGCATAGCATAATGCTATCTGGTGATGAAGGCATTTATAGTGGAGGGAGGGGTTTTATGAAGTAGCATAGCATAATGCTATCTGGTGATGAAGACATTAGTGGAGGGAGGGGTTTTATGAAGTAGCATAGCATAATGCTATCTGGTGATAAAGACATTTAGTGGAGGGAGGGGTTTTATGAAGGAAGTAGCATAATGATATCTGGTGATGAAGACATTAGTGGAGGGAGGGGTTTTATGAAGTAGCATAGCATAATGCTATCTGGTGATGAAGACGTTAGCGGAGGGAGGGGTCTGCCTTTCATATTTCCTGTATAGCCCTGAGAGAGAGACACACACACACACACACACACACACACACACACACACACACACACACACACACACACACACACACACACACACACACACACACACACACACACACACACACACACACACACACACACACACACACACACACACACACACACACACACACGGTCAAGGCCAACAAAGGTTGTGTTATGCAACAAAGCGTCATGTGCTCTCTCCCTCTAGATGAAAGATAAATCAATTCCATGTGTTGTCACAGTTGGGATGACTCATCTCAGCCTGGGTTCCCTACAGATGTAGGATCTTCATTTGATCATCCTGTTGTTGAAGGAATTGTATTCAAGGTTTAAAAAGGTTTCTAAAGTTTATAATTTCCCATTTAAAATGAAAGACTTGATTTGCCCTAATAATTTTTTTTATCAACCCCTACTAAAAAATTCCATCAATTATAATCCACATAATGCTGAAGGGTTATTTTTCTGCTTTGTGAAACTGGCTCAAATTAAGATACGGCATCTGTAATGGTTTGAGCTCTTGGAAATATACTATCTGAGAAAATCAGAGGAAATCGTCTCCTTAAACAAGCCCAGTCTGTGTGTCACATACACAATGTCAACATTAACGTTAGTCGATTACTGTGTAGTTATGCTATTCATAGTGTGTGTTGACAACGTTTAATAACATAGCTTGCTTAAAATTCATCAGTCTGTATCTTTTAAATTAGTCTATTGAATTACAGTGCCTACCGATAAAACCTTGTTTTTTTTCCCCCACACAGATGATAGTCAATCTGAATGGTTCTGGGCTATTTTCCTTATTTGCTAAATGTCACTTCAGCCAGAGGAAGTGTTTGATCACCGTACAGAAGTCCCGTGGGTAGGCCTGTATTGTGTAAAAGTGTTTCACTTCCCCCAATGGAAAACAGAAGCTCAAATTTCCCATCAACTGTCTAACGTTTCTTCTACATTGGCGTTCGTTATTGGTAAAAACTCTTCTTTTTTACAGTGGTAGTTAGTCTATTTCAGACTCTTCTTTTTTACAGTGGTAGTTAGTCTATTTCAGACTCAAGCGTTTTACTGCCGTTCCGCTGAACCATATGACACAATGATCATATAATAGAACACTATATAAGCCCTTTTCTTTCATTTAGATCATATATAGAGAGACCTACAGTAATCTACAGTAGTGAGTGCATACATATTTGGTCCTCTGTGGAAATTGAACCCACAACCCTGGCATTGAAAGTGCCATGCTCTATTAACTGAGCCACAAGGGGAGAAACACTATAGAGACAGAGAGGCCCACCGTGATCTGTCCTGTCCGCTCTCTCGTAATACAGAGCCTTCACAAAGTTATTCATACCCCTTGAACTTAGTCCACATTTTGTTGTGTTACAGGCTGAATTCAAAATGGATTGAAAATATTATTTTCTCTTTTTCTGTTGGAAAGCAGACTGAACCAGGTGTTCCTCCAGGGTTTTGCCTGTGCTTAGTTCTATTACATTTATTTTATCCTAAAAAACTCCCTAGTGCTTGTTGATGACAAGCATACCCATAACATGATGCAGCCACCACAATGCTTGAAAATATGGAGAGTGGTACTCAGTAATATGTTGTGTTGGATTTGCCCCAAACATAACACTTTGTATTCAGGACATAAGGTTAATTTCTTTGCCACATTTTTAGCAGTTTTACTTTAGTGCCTTATTGCAAACAGGAAGCATGTTTTGGAATATATTTATTCTGTACAGGCTTCCTTTTCACTACAGACTTCCTTTTCACTATGTCATTTAGTGGAGCAACAATTGTGGAGCAACTGAGTTAGGAAGGACGCCTGTATCTTTATAGTGACTGGGTGTATTGATACACCATCCAAAGTGTGCAAGGTTAGGGTTAAGGTTAGGGTTCGGGTTAACGTTAGGGTTAAGGTTTGGGTTAAAGGTTAGGGTTAAGGTTAAGGTTAGGGTTAAGGTTAGGGTTAAGGTTAGGGTTAAGGTTAGGGTTAGGGTTAAGGTTAGGGTTAGGGTTAAGGTTAGGGTTAAGGTTAAGGTTAGGGTTAGGGTTAAGGTTAGGGTTAGGGTTAAGGTTAGGGTTAAGGTTAGGGTTAAGGTTAGGGTTAGGGTTAAGGTTAGGGTTAGGGTTAAGGTTAGGGTTAAGGTTAGGGTTAAGGTTAGGGTTAGGGTTAAGGTTAGGGTTAGGGTTAAGGTTAGGGTTAAGGTTAGGGTTAAGTTTAGGGAAGGGTTATTCATGAATTCACTTTCTGGCTGAACTGCATGACAAAAAAAATCCACCCGACCTAAAAATCCTCATCAGAGTCTATCCTCAACTCTACTTGTAATACATAAAAACGCAAGCCTGTCAGACCTGTTAGCTGTTGAAATAACCTGGGAAAACACATGGTCACACAATCTACCTATGGAATACACTTATATCACTATGACTGCATTAGGCTCATATGCACTCACCTAACGTTATCAGGGAACAATGAGCTGGGAATGTTTAAAGCCTCGACAAAACACTACGGGATGAAGGCATTGTGTAGTGTCACTATTGTACACATAGCCTTAGATAGCAGTTTATCTCCCTCCATTGACTGGGTATTTACTGTACCTGCAGAGTCTACTAAGTAGCCTAATCATTAGAGATAGATAAGTGTAATAATGGGGCCTTCCTGATACCTAACACTTCAGTAGTTAACTCAAGTGATAGCTCTATACCTACTTTGGCCCGACACCACATGGTACAGGATAGTGGTGCTTGTGTTTTAAAAAGCTCAGGTTAAAGAGATTCTCCATAAGATTTGTATATTTTTTTGGGGGGGGTAGTTCTGAAAGTAGCACTCTAGAGCCAAAACGAGTTAAAATTGCATACATCATAAGTAGGGGGAAGTGAATCTGCCCAACTTCCTGAAAACAGTCACTTTCAAACCAAGGAGTTTGTGGTTAATTGAGGTAAAACAGTAATTCTGCACATAAGTTATTCATGCATGAACTACACATTGACACATTCAGCCCAAAGTGGAAGGATTAAAACAAATAGTGACCAAAGTCCCGGAGCATGTCTTCAATATTGAATAGTAATGATCATGTAGGTAAACACCACTACATAGCAGGAAATAAAACATCGTAGAAACACTGGATCATGTCTGTGTGTTTACTTTGCAAGCTACCTGTAGAAACGTTGTACAGTTGACTAAATATAGTGGTAATGTAGAACTGTTGAGTTGTTGTTTTTCCTCTAACCAACATAGCTAGCGAAGTTAGCTAACATTATCCCCTTTTTAACATTGTTTTTAAGAGTGTTTAATTAATGATTTCTGCTGACAAACATGATAGGCTACATTGATTGATGGACCATGTCAAATTGGCTAGCTAGGTAATAACTGATCACATCAACATGGCTAGCTAACAAGCTAATAACAGATCACGTCAGTATGGCTAGCTAACAAGCTAATAACAGATCACGTCAATATGGCTAGCTAACAAGCTAATAACAGATCACGTCAATATGGCTAGTTAACAAGCTAACTTTAAGGCACATATGTCAGAGTCAAGGCCCGCGGGCCACATCCGGCCCGCGAGAAGGTTTTTTACGGCCCCTGGGATGATCTTGATTTGTTATTAGAACCGGCCCGCAGACCGCAGCAAGCCGGCAGCCCGCAGATCTTTTACACGCACCAATACTACATTTCCCACAATGCAACGGTGACGCACCGAGCAGTAGGCTGCTTCATTTCAATATTTATTGGCACAGCAGTTGTCAGCATCACAGTAAAATTAACTTTCAGATACCCATCAAAAATGGCAAAACGGAAGGTGGACACTGAGAACCGGGGGTTTCAAACAAGGTGGGAGTCGGAGTATTTGTTCACGGAGGTAGCTGGAAAACCTGTGTGTCTTCTGTGTGGAGAAAGTGTGGCGGTACTGAAAGAGTATAATCTGAGACGACATTATGAAACGAAACACGCGGACAAAAACAAGAATATGGACATGGAACAAAGGCTACAAAAGGCAGAGGAATTAAAACGAGGCCTCAAATCTCGACAGGCTCTGTTCAAAAAAGCCAAATCACAAGGCCAGGCTGCTGTCAAGGCCAGTTTTATTTTGGCAGAAGAGATCGCTAAATCAGCCCGGCCATTTACGGAGGGGATTTCATCAAAAACTGCATGATTAAAGTTTGTGACAAAGTTTGCCCAGAAAAAAGGCAACTCTTTTTAAATGTGAGTCTGAGCAGAAACACCATTGCCGAGAGAGTAGACCAGTTGTCCATCAATCTAAAAGAGCAGCTTGTGAAAAAGGGAAAAGATTTCATTGCATATTCCTTGGCTGTGGATGAGAGCACCGACATTTCTGACATTGCCCAGTTGTCAATTTTCATCCGCGGAGTGGACTCCAGCCTAAGCGTGACAGAGGAGTTTTTGGCTTTACGTCCTATGCATGGCACAACTACGGGGCATGATTTGTATGAAGAGGTGTCAAGATGTGTAAATGAGATGGAGCTGCCTTGGGAAAAACTTGTGGGTTTGACAACCGACGGAGCACCTGCGATGTGTGGACACAGGAGCGGACTGGTGGCAAAGATACGGGAAAAGATGCAAGAGGAAAACGCGACAGGTGAGCTGACAGCTTATCATTGTATCATACACCAGGAAGCGTTGTGCGGTAAAGCCTTGAAAATGGAGCATGTAATGAGCATCATCACGCGCACAGTTAACTTTATCAGAGCCAAAGGTTTGAATCACCGCCAGTTCAAGGCATTTCTGACGGAGTTAGAAACGGAGCATGGTGATTTGCCTTATCACACAGAGGTGCGATGGCTAAGCCAGGGAAAGGTGCTTCAAAGATGTTTCGAGCTTCGTGAGGAGATTTGTCTGTTCTTGGACAGCAAAGGGAAAGACACAACACAACTCCGAGACGAAATGTTTCTGTGTGAAATGGCTTTTCTGTGTGACATTACGAGTCATTGAATGCAATGAACTTGCAGCTGCAGGGTCGGGATCGTGTCATCTCTGATATGTACAGTACAGTGAAGGCATTTAAAACCAAACTGACTCTGTGGGAGACGCAGATGCGGAAAGAAAATTTGAGCCACTTTCCCAGCTGCCAGACCATGAAAGAGAAGCTCTCTCTACCAGTGCGTTCCCGAGCGCACAGTTGGCTGATAAAATAGGTATGCTTGCCGCTGACTTTCGACGCCGATTTGCTGACTTTGAAGCACAAAAAAGCAGGTTGGAACTGCTCGGTAACCCATTTGCTGTTGACGTGGAAAGCTCACCACCAAACCTCCAAATGGAGTTGATTGACCTCCAATGCAATGATGCACTGAGGGCAAAATATGCGGCAGTGGGTGCTGCGGAGTTCGCCCGTTTCCTCCCCGACACAATGCCCCAGCTGCGCATCCAGGCTGCTCAAACGTTGTCTATGTTTGGCAGCACATACCTGTGTGAACAACTGTTTTCTTTGATGAACTTGAACAAAACATCACACAGAAGTCGACTTACTGCTGAACACCTCCACTCAATTCTGAGGATTTCCTCAGCTCAGAGCCTTACCCCGAACATTGATGAACTTGTGGAAAAGATGGGACACCACCAAGTATCACCCTCAACCTCAAACAAGTGAACATTACTGTGCAATCACATATTTAGAGTTTTTACTCAGTTCAAGTTTAAAAGTTAAAGTTTAATATTTGTTTTCACTGCATGTTACTTCTCCTTAAACAAAGTGTTGTTTTTGATTAATAGATTTTTGCACTTTATTTTATTGTATTTCAATCCAATTATATTTTAAAAATATTTCAGTTGAGTGGATGATAGAAAATTGCTATTATTGTTTTTTTCTTTGAAGTAAATTTAGCCCACTTTTGCTAAAATAGAAAATATAGGCTACTGATGGTGCCTTGAATACCGGTTTCTTTCATTTAATGTTCATGTTATGGGGATTTTTATATAAAGGAAATTTGTCTTTTGTGTCTGTTGAAAATTAAAGATTACTGACAGAGCCATAAGAAAATATTGCTTTATTTATCTGATCATATTGGAATATATTTGTTAGGTTTTCAGTAGGTTCAATTAGGTTCACTAGACTATATGCGTCATTTAAAAATTTTCAATGAACATTCGAACAGTCCGGCCCTCGGCTTGTAGCTAAATTTTTTGACACCCCTGCTTTTGGCCCTTAACAAGCTAACTTTAAGGGGATAAACTAGCTAGATTTGACTTTGATAAACACTAGTTAACCTGCTTTAAGGGGATAAACTAGCTAGATGGCTAGTTAACAAGCTAACTTTAAGGGGATAAACTAGATGGCTAAATAAAAGTAGATGCTTGTCATCTATAGTTAACAAGTCTGAACTTTAAATGGGATAAACTAGCTAAAGATGGCTAAATAAAAGTTTCTGCTATTGTTTGATGTAGACCATATATTTCGTAGTTGTCTATTTACCACCACAGACCATGCTGCACCGCACTCAACAGGAGGCAAGAAAAAACTCTGGTGATTTTAATGCAGGGAAAATGAAATCTGAACACCTTTACTACAGGAGGCAAAACTCTAGAACACCTTTACTCCACACACAGAGACGCGTACAAAGCTCTCCCTCAATCAATGCAGGACTAAGATG
Source organism: Oncorhynchus gorbuscha (assembly GCF_021184085.1). Taxonomy (NCBI): domain Eukaryota; kingdom Metazoa; phylum Chordata; class Actinopteri; order Salmoniformes; family Salmonidae; genus Oncorhynchus; species Oncorhynchus gorbuscha. The sequence goes on from NC_060192.1 coordinate 42,340,417, forward strand.
GAATGCTACTATGCCTGCTCAGACGTTCGTCGGATGTGGCAGGGCTTGAAAACGATCACGGATTACTAAAGGGAAACCCAGTCGCGAGATGTCCAGTTCTCGCTTCGAGGCAAGCAACACTGAACCATGCATGAGAGCACCAGCTGTTCTGGATGACTGTGTGATCACGCTCTCCATAGACGACGTGAGTAAGATCTTTAAAAAAGGTTAACATTCTGGCCGCAGGGCCAGACGGATTAGCAGGTTGCGTACTCAGAGCATGTGCTGACCAGCTGGCTTCACTGACATTTTCAGCTGCTCCCTGACCCACTCTGTAATACACTATATATACAACCGCTCCCTGACCCACTCTGTAATACACTATATATACAACCGCTCCCTGACCCACTCTGTAATACACTATATATACAACCGCTCCCTACAACCGCTCCCTGACCCACTCTGTAATACACTATATATACAACCGCTCCCTGACCCACTCTGTAATACACTATATATACAAAAGAGACCCTTTCAAATGAGTGGATTTGGATATTTCAGCCGTTGCTGACAGGTGTCTAGAATAATGCACACAGCCATGCAATCTCCATAGACAAACATTAGCAGTAGAATGGCCCATACTGAAGAGCTCAGTGACTTTCAATATGGCACCGTCATAGGATGCCACCTTTCCAACAAGTCAGTTTCTCAAATGTCTGCTCTGCTAGAGCTGCCCTGGTCGAATATAACTGTGAAGAAGCATGTACCTGAGCTAGGTAACAGGTAAGTAAATGTCTGCTCTGCTAGAGCTGCCCTGGTCAACTATAACTGTGAAGAAGCATGTACCTGAGCTAGGTAACAGGTAAGTAAATGTCTGTAAGAATGTACTGTTGAGGAGAGTCAGTGTACAAATTGTTACCACTAACAAAGACTTTTTGCCCTAAGTAACCTATTATTTTACAACTCCCTGACAACACAGCAGTTTCCATAGAGCAAAGATCAGCTGAGAGAGAGAGATAAAGAGAGAGAGAGAGAGACTGGAGAGAAAAGTAGGTGAGATGAAAAAGAGAGGGTGAGAGTGCAAAGAAGAGTGATTTAAAGAGAGAGAAAGAAACATTGAGATAGAGTTAGAGAAAATATAATAAAGAGGGAGATATAAAATAGTTATAACCGAGCGGATTATCTTACCTAGCAGATCATCTTTGCTGTTGACTCGTCTCTTCCTACCACTTTCTATCTCGCTGTCCATTTCCATGCAACCGCACTGGGTCTCCTCGACTGTGATTGTGTGAGAGAGAGAGAAGAGTAGCAGTGTTTATAAAGCCTCTCTGTTTATAGGCTCGGCCCAGAGAGGGTGTGGCCTCATCCCTAACAAACACATTAACAGACTCTATAGGTGTGAAGAGGGAGGCAGGGGAGAGAGAGAGGGATCTAGATATCCCATATCTCCTGGGTGAAATAACACAGTGTTTTTTTTAAACATATTTATTTCACCTTTATTTAACCAGGTAGGCTAGTTGAGAACACCTTTATTTAACCAGGTAGGCTAGTTGAGAACACCTTTATTTCACCAGGTGGGCCAGTTGAGAACAAGTTCTCATTTACAACTGCGACCTGGCCAAGATAAAGCAAAGCAGTGCGACACAAACAACAACACTGAGTTACACATGGAATAAACAAACATACAGTCAATGACCCAATAGAAGAAAAGAAAGCATATATACAGTGTGTGCAAATGGCGTGAGGAGGTATGGCAATAAATAGACCATAGTAGCAAGTATAGTGGTGAAATAATTACAATGTAGCAGATTAACACTGGAGTGATAGATGTGCAAATGATGATGTGCAAGTAGAAATACTGGTGTGCAAAAGAGCAGAAAGGTGCCTCTCGGTCTAAGGCACTGCGTCGCAGGGCTAGCTGTGCCACCAGATTCTGGGTTCGAGCCCAGGCTCTGTCGCAGGTGGCCGTGACGGGGAGGCCCTTGGGGTGGTGCACAATTGGCCCAGCGTCGTCCGAGTTAGGGAGGGTTTGGGTCTTGTCTCAACATGCACTAGTGACTCCTATGGCGGGCCGGGCGCGGTGTACGCTGACCAGGTCGCCAGGTGTACAGTGTTTCCTCCGACACATTGGTGCGACTGGCTACCCGGGTTGGATGGGCGCTGTGTTAAGAAGCAGTGCGGCTTGGTTGGGTTGTGTTTCGGAGGACGCACGGCTCTCGAACCTTCGCCTCTCCCGAGTCCGTACGGGAGTTGCAGCGATGAGACAAGATGAACTACCAATTGGAAACCACGAAATTGGGGAGAAAAAAGGGGTAAAAAAGAGCTGAAAAGTAAATAAAAACAATATGAGGATGAGGTAGGTAGTTGGGTGGACGGGCTATTTACAGATGGGCAATGTACAGCTGCAGCAATCGGTTAGCTGCTCAGATAGCTGATGTTTAAAGTTAGTGAGGGAGATATAAGTCTCCAGCTTCAGTGATTTTTGCTATTTGTTCCAGTCAGACAGAGAACTGGAAGGAAAGGTGGCCAAAGGAGGTGTTGGCTTTGGGGATGACCAGTGAGATATACCTGCTGGAGCGCGTGCTACGGGTGGGTGTTATCGTGACCAGTGAGCTGAGATAAGGCGGAGCTTTACTTAGCAAAGACGTATAGATGACCTGGAGCTAGTGGGTCTGGCGACGAATATATAGCAAGGGTCAGCCGATTAGAGCATACAGGTCACAGTGTGCCACAGTGTGCCATCACAGCAGCAAGATTTGTGACCTGTTGTCACGAGAAAAGGGCAACCAGTGGGGAACAAACACCATAGTAAATACAACCCGTATTTATGTTTATTTATTTTCCCTTTTGTACTTGAACTATTTGTACATCTTTACAACACTGTAAATATATATATATATATATATATATATATATATATATATATATATATATATATATATATATATATATATATATATATATATATATATATATATATATATATGACATTTGTAATGTCTTTATTATTTTGGAACCTCTGTGAGTTTAAATGTTTACTGTTCATTTTTATTTCACTTTTGTATATTATCTATTTCACTTGGTTTGGCAATGTTAACACATGTTTCCCATGCCAATAAAGCCCCTTGAATTGAATTGACATGGAGAGAGAGAGGAGTAGCATTGTTTATAAAGCCTGTCTGTTTATAGGCTCGGCCCAGAGGGGGTGTGGTCTCATCCCTAACAAACACATTAACAGACTCTATAGGTGTGAAGAGGGAGGCAGGGGAGAGAGAATCAAACAAAAAAAACAGAGCAAACTAGAATGTTATTTGGCCCTAAACAGAGAGAACACAGTGGCAGAATACCTGACCACTGTGACTGACCCTAAACAGAGAGTACACAGTGGCAGAATACCTGACCACTGTGACTGACCCTAAACAGAGAGTACACAGTGGCAGAATACCTGACCACTGTGACTGACCCTAAACAGAGATAACACAGTGGCAGAATACCTGACCACTGTGACTGACCCTAAACAGAGAGTACACAGTGGCAGAATACCTGACCACTGTGACTGGCCCTAAACAGAGAGAACACAGTGGCAGAATACCTGACCACTGTGACTGACCCTAAACAGAGAGTACACAGTGGCAGAATACCTGACCACTGTGACTGACCCTAAACAGAGAGTACACAGTGGCAGAATACCTGACCACTGTGACTGACCCTAAACAGAGAGTACACAGTGGCAGAATACCTGACCACTGTGACTGACCCTAAACAGAAAGTACACAGTGGCAGAATACCTGACCACTGTGACTGACCCTAAACAGAGAGTGGCAGAATACCTGACCACTGTGACTGACCCTAAACAGAGACAGTGGCAGAATACCTGACCACTGTGACTGACAGTGGCAGAATACCTGACCACTGTGACTGACCCTAAACAGAGAGTGTCAGAATACCTGACCACTGTGACTGACCCTAAACAGAGAGTACACAGTGGCAGAATACCTGACCACTGTGACTGACCCTAAACAGAGAGTACACAGTGGCAGAATACCTGACCACTGTGACTGACCCTAAACAGAGAGTACACAGTGGCAGAATACCTGACCACTGTGACTGACCCTAAACAGAGAGTACACAGTGGCAGAATACCTGACCACTGTGACTGACCCAAACTTAAGAAAAGCTTTGACTATGTACAGACTGGGTGAGCATTGCTATGGAGACAGGCGGCCATAGGCAGACCTCTGTGGCCCGTTGCCATGAGAACAGGGTATATTATATTATTAACATATTATTTATGTTGATTTATCTTCCCTTTCATACTTCAACTACTTGCACGTTGTTACAACACTGTACATGGCCAATAATATAATAATATTTAAAACGTCTATATTCTTTTAAAACTTTTGTGAGTGTAATGTTCACTAACGTTTCCCTTGTTAATTGTCTATTCCATTTGCTTTGGCAATGTAAACACATGTTCCCCATGCCAATAAAGCCCTTTGAATTGAGAGATGTAAACATACACTATATACAATATACAAAAGACAGTGCTTGAGGTGGTGTGAGACATACGAGCTGAGATACACTATATATATATATATTTATACAAACGTATGTCGACAAAACCTTCAAACTAGTGGATTCGGCTTTTTATGCAATATATGCAATCATTATGATCAGACTATAAATATACTGTAATGAAACAGGCAGGGAGCAGGTCTCTTCTAGACCGAGGTTCAATTTCCAGGGTCGTTACAAGACAATATATGGAGTCATTATGGTCAAAGATATATTTCCCTTCGTTCAAAACCCGAATCCACCAGACACTTTCTCCTTTAGCCTGGGGATGTCATTCACAACCCTACCCAGTTGAACAGGTGAGGTCCCACAAGAAAAGGAGTGTTTCACTATGAAGCTATAGGGATGTACAGTACTAAATCGAAATCACATTTTATTTGTCACGGTCTTCGTAAAACAATAGGTGTAGAGACTAACAGTGAAATGCGGGTCATTTTCCAACAATTATTTTTACTTTAATTTAACCTTTATTTAAACTAGGCAAGTCAGTTAAAAACAAATTTCTTATTTACAATGACGGCCTACCGGGGAAGTGCCTTGTTCACGGGCAGAACGACAGCTTTGTCTTTACCTTGTCAGCTCTTGGATTCGAACCGCCAACCTTTGGGTTATTAGTCCAACGCATTCTCGTTCATGACCGTCAATTACAGATGATACGCGTGGAGCGGCTATAACTTCAGTACAACAGGTTTCTACGGTCGCATTGACAACGTAATGCATGTTGTCATAGAGACAGTTCCAAGTCTCCTGCCCCGTCGGTCCACGTCACAAATAAAAAAAAATGTTTACAAACAAAAGTGTCACTTAGCAACAGGATTTAATTTCATTGAGGCGTACAAACAGTGGTACGAACTCAGACAGACGCACATTCTCTCCCTCATCTATTATAACATCTCTGGTATTAGTTTTCACAAAAGTATTCAGACCCTCTGACTTTAGCCCACATTTTGTTGGGTAACAGCCACAATGGAATAAATATTAAATATCTCACCCATAAACAAATAATACCTCAAATGACTAAGTAAATACATGTTTTTAGAAATGTTTGCAGATTTAATTTAGAATAAATATAGAAATATCTAATTTAAATAAGTATTCAATACATGTTAGAATCTTTCTGGGTAAGTCTCTAAGAGCTGGGAGTCTTTCTGGGTCAGTCTCTAAGAGCTGTGAGTCTTTCTGGGTCAGTCTCTAAGAGCTGTGAGTCTTTCTGGGTCAGTCTCTAAGAGCGGGGAGTCTTTCTGGGTCAGTCTCTAAGAGCTGTGAGTCTTTCTGGGTAAGTCTCTAAGAGCTGGGAGTCTTTCTGGGTCAGTCTCTAAGAGCTGTGAGTCTTTCTGGGTCAGTCTCTAAGAGCGGGGAGTCTTTCTTGGTCAGTCTCTAAGAGCTGTGAGTCTTTCTGGGTAAGTCTCTAAGAGCTGTGGGTCTTTCTGGGTCAGTCTCTAAGAGCTGTGAGTCTTTCTGGGTCAGTATCTAAGAGCTGTGAGTCTTTCTGGGTAAGTCTCTAAGAGCTGGGAGTCTTTCTGGGTAAGTCTCTAAGAGCTGGGAGTCTTTCTGGGTAAGTCTCTAAGAGCTGGGAGTCTTTCTGGATCAGTCTCTAAGAGCTGTGAGTCTTTCTGGGTAAGTCTCTAAGAGCTGGGAGTCTTTCTGGGTCAGTCTCTAAGAGCTGTGAGTCTTTCTGGGTCAGTCTCTAAGAGCTGGGAGTCTTTCTGGATCAGTCTCTAAGAGCTGTGAGTCTTTCTGGGTCAGTCTCTAAGAGCTTTACACACCTGGATTGGACAACATTTACCCATCACTCTTTTAAAAATTCTTCAAACTCTTTTTGCTAGACGACCATTTAAGTCTCGCCAGAGATTTAAGAAGATTTAAGTCAAAACTGTAACTAGGCCACTCAGAAAAATTCAATGTTGTCTTGGTAAGTAACTCCAGTGTATATTTGGCCTTGTGTTTTAGGTTATTGTCCTGCTGAAAGGTGAATTCATCTCCCAGTGTCTGGTGGAAAGCAGACTGAACCAGGGTTCCCTCTAGGATTTTGCCTATGCTTAGCTCCATTCCATTTCCCCAGTCCTTGCCAATGACAAGCATACCCATAACATGATGCAGCCACCACCATGCTTGAAAATGGTACTTAGTAATGTGTTGTATTGGATTTGCCCCAAACACAACACTTTGTATTCAGGACAAAAAGTTAATTGCTTTGCTACATTTATGGCAGTATTACTTTAGTGCCTTGTTGCAAACAGGAAGCATGTTTTGGAATACATTTATTCTGTACAGGCTTCCTTCTTTTCACTCTGTCATTTAGGTTAGTAATTGTGGAGTAACTACAATGTTGTTGATCCATCCTCAGTTTTCTCCTATCACAGACATTAAACTCTGTAACTGTTTTAAAGTCCCCGTTGGCCTCATGGTGAAATCCCTGAGCAGTTTCCTTCCTCTCCGGCAACTGAGTTAGGAAGGACACCTGTATCTTTGTAGTGACTGGGTGTATTGATACACCATCAAACGTGTAATTAATAACTTCACCATGCTCAAAGGGATATTCAATGTCTGCTTGTTTTTTTACCCATCTACCAACAGGTGCTCTTCTTTGCGAGGCATTGGAAAACCTCCCTGGTCTCCCTGTGGTTGAATCTGTGTTAGAAATTCACTGCTCAACTGAGGGATCTTGCAGATAATTGTATGTGTGGGGTACAGAGATGAGGTTGTCATGAAGAAATCACGTCAAACACTATTATTGCACACAGAGTCCATGCAACTTATTAGGTGACTTGCTAAAGACATGTTTACTCCTGATCTTATTTAGGCCATAACAAAGGAGTTGAATACTTATTGACTCAAGACATCTCAGATTTTACATTTTTAATTAGATTGTAAAAATGTCTAAAAACATAATTCCACTCTGACATTATGGGATAGTGTGTGTAGAGGCCGGAGACACAACATCTACATTTAATACATTTTAAAAATTCAGGCTGTAACACAACTACATTTGGGAAAAGTCAAGGAGTGTGAATACTGTCTGCACACACACACACACACACACACACACACAGTAGAGTGCCAAGAGAATCACAGCGATCGCCCTCCTTTGTGACAGCACAGGGGTTAAAACACAGGAGCTTCACAGAGCAGGGCGAAGTTGCCCCTAGATGCTGATCTTGGGTCAGTTCAGCATTTTCCCCAATAATGGTTAAGGTTCAGGTTTTGGGAAAGCGGAAGCTGACCCAAGATCTGTACCCAGGGGAAACTGATCCTAGGTCTGTACCTAGGGGAAACTGATCCTAGGTCTGTACCTAGGGAAAACTGATCCTAGGTCTGTACCTAGGGGAAACTGATCCTAGACTGACCCTAGATCTTTACCTAGGGGAAACTGACCCAAGATCTGTACCTAGACAGACCCTAGATCTGAACCTAGGGGAAACTGATCCTAGATCTGACCCTAGATCTTTACCTAGGGGAAACTGATCCTAGATCTTTACCTAGGGGAAACTGACCCTAGATCTGTACCTAGACTGACCCTAGATCTGAACCTAGGGGAAACTGATCCTAGATCTGACCCTAGATCTTTACCTAGGGGAAACTGATCCTAGATCTTTACCTAGGGGAAACTGACCCTAGACTGACCGGAAATCTGAATCTAGGGGAAACTGATCCTAGATCTGAACCTAGACTGACCCTAGATCTTTACCTAGGGGAAACTGACCCTAGATCTGTACCTAGACTGACCCTAGATCTAAACCTAGACTGACCCTAGATCTTTACCTAGGGGAAACTTCATCACTGCGCATGGTCCGCACACGTCCACATTTGACCTTACAGCACAGCCTGGTCAACCGAATAACAGGAGTAAAATACACACATATATAACATGTGTTTACTGTACTCACTAATGGGATGAGGTAAACCCTCACTGGACAGTTTATTAGGTACACCACCCACATTCACAAAAAAAATGGTTCCCTCCTACAGACAGTGAGTCACGTGACCGTGGCTTGTTATATAAAGCAGGCAGACAGGCATTCAGTTACTGTTCCATCGAACGTTAGACGGGACAAAAACTATTGACCTAAGCGACCCTTTGAGCGTGGTACGATCATCGGCCGCCTTAACCGGGCGTTTCACGCACGACAGTGTCTAGGGTTTATCGAAAAACGTCTCGACAAATATCCAGTCAGCGGCAGTCCTGTGGGTGAAAACAGCTCGTCCTAGGACAAGGGAAAGAATCGTGCATGCGAACAAAACAGGAAAAATAACAGCGCAGTACCTCGGTGGTGTGCAGAACTAGACCTCAACCCAACGGAGCATCTTCGGGATGAAATGGAATAGGTGTCGCCGTCCCATCTGCAGCAAACTGCGTGCTGCCATCATGTCAGAATGGACCAACATCTCTGCGGAACGTCTCCGACACCTTGTAGAATCCCCCCGAAGAATTCAGGCTGTTCTGGAGGCAAAGTGGGGTCGGGCGGGGGTCTGACCCAGTACTAGATGGGTGTGCCTAATAAACTGTCCAGTGAGAGAGCGTGTGTGTATACCTGTATTAATCCACATGGAACACGTATCCTTTTCCAGTTGTCTGGCTACTCAGACTCATCGTCTGGGTCGGACTCCCTCTCCGACAAGTTCTAGAATGGAAAAACATTCTAATTGTACTGATTGGTCCAGAAACCGATGGGTTGGGCCCAGAGCCAGAACACACGTGGGTAAAACGGCGTTTTGAAAACGTGTCAAGACGGCAGTCTCAGACTGAAGTATGTAGAGAACATAGAGGGAGAATTCAGTTGGAGTCTTCAGGCAAATGTTTCACCTGGTATCCTGCTCATCTAAACACAATGTTTCACCTGGTATCCTGCTCATCTAAACACAATGTTTCACCTGGTATCCTGCTCATCTAAACACAATGTTTCACCTGGTATCCTGCTCATCTAAACACAATGTTTCACCTGGTATCCTGGTCATCTAAACATGTTTCACCTGGTATCCTGGTCATCTAAACATGTTTCACCTGGTATCCTGGTCATCTAAACATGTTTCACCTGGTATCCTGGTCATCTAAACATAATGTTTCACCTGGTATCCTGCTCATCTAAACAGAATGTTTCACCTGGTATCCTGGTCATCTAAACACAATGTTTCACCTGGTATCCTGGTCATCTAAACATGTTTCACCTGGTATCCTGGTCATCTAAACATGTTTCACCTGGTATCCTGCTCATCTAAACATGTTTCACCTGGTATCCTGGTCATCTAAACATGTTTCACCTGGTATCCTGGTCATCTAAACATAATGTTTCACCTGGTATCCTGCTCATCTAAACAGAATGTTTCACCTGGTATCCTGGTCATCTAAACACAATGTTTCACCTGGTATCCTGCTCATCTAAACACAATGTTTCACCTGGTATCCTGCTCATCTAAACATAATGTTTCACCTGGTGTCCTGCTCATCTAAACAGAATGCATAATGTTCCTCACATGAAGACGTCTAGTATAGTTCTGATGAGTCAGCATGCCTGGAGAAGCCGTTGTTAAATACCATACCCAGACTGAGTCCCTAACGACACACTAGTCCCTATACAGGGGACTATATAATAGTGGACTACATAGGGAATAGGGGACTATATAATAGTGGACTACATAGGGAATAGGGGACTATATAATAGTGGACTACATAGGGAATAGGGGACTATATAATAGTGGACTACATAGGGAATAGGGGACTATATAATAGTGGACTATATAGGGAATAGGGGACTATATAATAGTGGACTACATAGGGAATAGGGGACTATATAATAATAGTGGACTACATAGGGAATAGGGGACTATATAATAGTGGACTACATAGGGAATAGGGGACTATATAATAGTGGACTACATAGGGAATAGGGGACTATATAATAGTGGACTACATAGGGAATAGGGGACTATATAATAGTGGACTACATAGGGAATAGGGGACTATATAATAGTGGACTACATAGGGAATAGGGGACTATATAATAGTGGACTACATAGGGAATAGGGGACTATATAATAGTGGACTACATAGGGAATAGGGGACTATATAATAGTGGACTACATAGGGAATAGGGGACTATATAATAGTGGACTACATAGGGAATAGGGGACTATATAATAGTGGACTACATAGGGAATAGGGGACTATATAATAGTGGACTACATAGGGAATAGGGGACTATATAATAATAGTGGACTACATAGGGAATAGGGGACTATATAATAGTGGACTACATAGGGAATAGGGGACTATATAATAATAGTGGACTATATAATAGTGGACTACATAGGGAATAGGGGACTATATAATAATAGTGGACTACATAGGGAATAGGGGACTAGATAATAATAGTGGACTACTTAGGGAATAGGGGACTAGATAATAATAGTGGACTATATAATAATAGTGGACTACATAGGGAATAGGGGACTATATAATAATAGTGGACTACATAGGGAATAGGGGACTATATAATAGTGGACTACATAGGGAATAGGGGACTATATAATAGTGGACTACATAGGGAATAGGGGACTATATAATAGTGGACTACATAGGGAATAGGGGACTATATAATAGTGGACTACATAGGGAATAGGGGACTATATAATAGTGGACTACATAGGGAATAGGGGACTATATAATAGTGGACTACATAGGGAATAGGGGACTATATAATAATAGTGGACTACATAGGGAATAGGGGACTATATAATAGTGGACTACATAGGGAATAGGGGACTATATAATAATAGTGGACTACATAGGGAATAGGGGACTATATAATAGTGGACTACATAGGGAATAGGAGAATATATAATAGTAGACTACATAGGGAATAGGAGACTATATAATAGTGGACTACATAGGGAATAGGGGACTCGATAATAATAGTGGACTATATAATAATAGTGGACTACATAGGGAATAGGGGACTATATAATAATAGTGGTCTACATAGGGAATAGTGGACTATATAATAATAGTGGACTACTTAGGGAATAGGGGACTAGATAATAATAGTGGACTATATAATAATAGTGGACTACATAGGGAATAGGGGACTATATAATAATAGTGGTCTACATAGGGAATAGGGGACTATATAATAATAGTGGACTACATAGGGAATAGGGGACTATATAATAGGCTACTATATAATAATAGTGGACTACATAGGGAATAGGGGACTATACAATAATAGTGGACTACATAGGGAATAGGGGACTATATAATAATAGTGGACTATATAATAATAGTGGACTACATAGGGAATAGGGGACTATATAATAGGCTACTATATAATAATAGTGGACTACATAGGGAATAGGGGACTATATAATAGGCTACTATATAATAATAGTGGACTACATAGGGAATAGGGGACTATATAATAATAGTGGACTACCTAGGGAATAGGGGACTATATAATAATAGTGGACTATATAATAATAGTGGACTACATAGGGAATAGTGGACTATATAATAATAGTGGACTACATAGGGAATAGGGGACTATATAATAATAGTGGACTACATAGGGAATAGGGTACTATATAATAATAGTGGACTACATAGGGAATAGGGGACTATATAATAATAGTGGACTACATAGGGAATAGGGGACTATATAATAATAGTGGACTACATAGGGAATAGGGGACTATATAATAATAGTGGACTACATAGGGAATAGGGACTATATAATAATAGTGGACTACATAGGGAATAGGGGACTATATAATAATAGTGGACTACATAGGGAATAGGGGACTATATAATAATAGTGGACTACATAGGGAATAGGGGACTATATAATAATAGTGGACTACATAGGGAATAGGGGACTATATAATAATAGTGGACTACATAGGGAATAGGGGACTATATAATACTAGTGGACTACATAGGGAATAGGGTACTATATAATACTAGTGGACTACATAGGGAATAGGGGACTATATAATACTAGTGGACTACATAGGGAATAGGGTACTATATAATACTAGTGGACTACATAGGGAATAGGGTACTATTTGAAACACAGCACCAGGTATAAAATCATAAACCATTGTCACTGTGTTTACAGTCACATAGGAATCAGATAGAACATTATATATATACAGTCAGACAGAACATCAGATAGGAATAGATAGGAACATCAGATATAATACAGTGGACAGAACATCAGATAGAATACAGTCAGATACTATATACAGAACTAGTGGACTACATAGACAGGAATCAGTCAGGAACATCATTTGAAACACAGCACCAGGTATAAAATCATAAACCATTGTCACTGTGTTTACAGTCAGACAGATATAACATCAGATAGAACATCAGATAGATATACAGTCAGACAGAACATCAGATAGAACATTAGATAGATAGAACATCAGATAGATATACAGTCAGATATAACATCAGATAGATATACAGTCAGACAGACAGAACATCAGATAGATATACAGTCAGACAGAACATCAGATAGATAGAACATCAGATAGATCTACAGTCAGACAGAACATCAGATAGATATACAGTCAGACAGAACATCAGATAGATAGAACATCAGATAGATATACAGTCAGACAGAACATCAGATAGATAGAACATTAGATAGATAGAACATCAGATAGATAGAACATTAGATAGATAGAACATCAGATAGATCTACAGTCAGACAGAACATCAGATAGATAGAACATTAGATAGATAGAACATCAGATAGATCTACAATCAGATAGATCTACAGTCAGATAGAACATTAGATAGATAGAACATCAGATAGATCTACAGTCAGACAGAACATCAGATAGATCTACAGTCAGACAGAACATCAGATAGATCTACAGTCAGACAGACAGAACATCAGATAGATCTACAGTCAGACAGACAGAACATCAGATAGATCTACAGTCAGATAGAACATCAGATAGATCTACAGTCAGATAGAACATCAGATAGATCTACAGTCAGATAGAACATCAGATAGATCTACAGTCAGATAGAACATCTGATAGATAGAACATCAGATAGATCTACAGTCAGATAGAACATCAGATAGATCTACAGTCAGTCAGATAGAACATCAGATAGATCTACAGTCAGACAGAACATCAGATCTTCAGTCAGACAGACAGAACATCAGATAGAACATCAGATAGATCTACAGTCAGATAGAACATCAGATAGATCTACAGTCAGACAGATAGAACATCAGATAGATCTACAGTCAGACAGATAGAACATCAGATAGATCTACAGTCAGACAGACAGAACATCAGATAGATCTACAGTCAGACAGATAGAACATCAGATAGATCTACAGTCAGATAGAACATCAGATAGATCTACAGTCAGAACATCAGATAGATAGAACATCAGATAGATCTACAGTCAGACAGATAGAACATCAGATAGATCTACAATCAGATAGATCTACAGTCAGACAGATAGAACATCAGATAGATCTACAGTCAGACAGATAGAACATCAGATAGATCTACAGTCAGTTAGATAGAACATCAGATAGATCTACAGTCAGACAGATAGAACATCAGATAGATCTACAATCAGATAGATCTACAGTCAGACAGATAGAACATCAGATAGATCTACAGTCAGATAGAACATCAGATAGATCTACAGTCAGACAGATAGAACATCAGATAGATCTACAATCAGATAGATCTACAGTCAGACAGATAGAACATCAGATAGATCTACAGTCAGACAGATAGAACATCAGATAGATCTACAGTCAGTCAGATAGAACATCAGATAGATCTACAGTCAGACAGATAGAACATCAGATAGATCTACAATCAGATAGATCTACAGTCAGACAGATAGAACATCAGATAGATCTACAATCAGATAGATCTACAGTCAGATAGAACATCAGTCAGACAGATAGAACATCAGATAGATCTACAGTCAGACAGAACATCAGTCAGATAGAACATCAGATAGATCTACAGTCAGACAGAACATCAGATAGATCTACAATCAGATAGATCTACAGTCAGACAGATAGAACATCAGATAGATCTACAGTCAGACAGAACATCAGATAGATCTACAATAGACCTCATCTTGACAGAAAGAGAGATGAAGCTAAAATAGACCTTTTCCCTCTCTGTCTCTCTGTGGGGAAGTTTGTCTCAGTCATGATCCTCTGGGTATATCATTGTCCACTCTGTTTACAGTGACAACAAAGCTTTCAATAAACCATTTTCAATTAAATTCTTTGTCTGTGGTGTAGTTGGTCCTCAGATCTTTCTTTCTCTACTTCCTCTTATTTTAGTTCATATTGACGGAGTGTGAAAGTTCAAACGATAGAAGTATGCAAAGTCTCTTTTCTTTATCACAGTCTTGGCAGGTTGTAGTGAGTTGAGGAATACAAGTTAACCCCAAGTCCACCGACTGAGAGTGTGTGTGTGTGTATATGAATGTTTAGGGTATTTTGCATATGTACATGTGTGTGTGTGTGTGTGTGTGTGTGTGTGTGTGTGTGTGTGTGTGTGTGTGTGTGTGTGTGTGTGTGTGTGTGTGTGTGTGTGTGTGTGTGTGTGTGTGTGTGAGAGAGAGAGAGTGTTCTGGTCACTGCCAGCCCAGCTGGGAGGGGTGTAGGCCAGGTTGAAAGGGGTTGCCAGGTCCAGGGGGGTATGTGGTATAACCCTCCAATACAGACGCAGAGTGGGCCTGGAGCAGAGAGCAGGGGAGACAGAGAGAGAATGTAGGTACAATAAAATCATCATACAAAATGTGCATTTCTGTGTGTGTATGTGTGTTTTGCGTGTGTCTGTCTTGTGTGTGATTCTGATTGTGTGCGTCCGTGCGTGTCTGTCTTGTGTGTGATTCTGATTGTGTGTGTGCGTGCGTGCGTGTGTGTGTGTACCTGTAGCAGGGCTGACTGCATGGCAGGGTTGTGTAGTTGGCTGGGGGAGGGGGAGAAGCCTGGCATGCCAGGGAAAGACAACAGTCCAGGAAACGCAGCGCCACCTGTAGGCTGGAGGCCACTAGACAGCCTGGGAGGGCACAAAGAGAAAGAGAGAGACAGAGACAGAGAGACAGAAGGGGGGAGAGACAGAAGGGGGAGAGAGAGCGACACAGAGAGACAGAGACAGAAGGGGGGAGAGACAGAGAGACAGAGACAGAGAGAGAGAGACACAGAGACAGACACAGAGACAGAGAGAGACAGAGACAGAAGGGGGGACAGAAGGGGGAGAGAGACACAGAGAGACACAGAGACAGAAGGGGGGAGAGACAGAGAGACAGAGAGAGAGAGAGAGACACAGAGACAGACACAGAGACAGACAGAGACAGAGACAGAAGGGGGGACAGAAGGGGGAGAGAGACACAGAGACAGAGACAGAGACATATAGGACTGTTAAAGGGCATTCCCTTACACCGTGTTTCAAAAAATTGGAGTAAACTAAGCTCACATTTTGGGTTCTGATGGGGGTAGGACAGTTAAACTAAGCTCACATTTTGGGTTCTGATGGGGGTAGGACAGTTAAACTAAGCTCACATTTTAGGTTCTGATGGGGGGTAGGACAGTTAAACTAAGCTCACATTTTGGGTTCTGATGGGGGTAGGACAGTTAAACAAGCTCACATTTTGGGTTCTGATGGGGGGGTAGGACAGTTAAACTAAGCTCACATTTTGGGTTCTGATGGGGGGTAGGACAGTTAAACTAAGCTCACATTTTGGGTTCTGATGGGGGGTAGGACAGTTAAACTAAGCTCACATTTTGGGTTCTGATGGGGGTAGGACAGTTAAACTAAGCTCACATTTTGGGTTCTGATGGGGGGTAGGACAGTTAAACAAGCTCACATTTTGGGTTCTGATGGGGGGTAGGACAGTTAAACTAAGCTCACATTTTGGGTTCTGATGGGGGTAGGACAGTTAAACTAAGCTCACATTTTGGGTTCTGATGGGGGTAGGACAGTTAAACTAAGCTCACATTTTGGGTTCTGATGGGGGTAGGACAGTTAAACTAAGCTCACATTTTGGGTTCTGATGGGGGTAGGACAGTTAAACTAAGCTCACATTTTGGGTTCTGATGGGGGGTAGGACAGTTAAACTAAGCTCACATTTTGGGTTCTGATGGGGGGTAGGACAGTTAAACTAAGCTCACATTTTGGGTTCTGATGGGGGTAGGACAGTTAAACTAAGCTCACATTTTGGGTTCTGATGGGGGGGGTAGGACAGTTAAACTAAGCTCACATTTTGGGTTCTGATGGGGGGTAGGACAGTTAAACTAAGCTCACATTTTGGGTTCTGATGGGGGTAGGACAGTTAAACTAAGCTCACATTTTGGGTTCTGATGGGGGTAGGACAGTTAAACTAAGCTCACATTTTGGGTTCTGATGGGGGGGTAGGACATTTTGGGTTCTGATGGGGGGTAGGACAGTTAAACTAAGCTCACATTTTGGGTTCTGATGGGGGTAGGACAGTTAAACTAAGCTCACATTTTGGGTTCTGATGGGGGTAGGACAGTTAAACTAAGCTCACATTTTGGGTTCTGATGGGGGGTAGGACAGTTAAACGAAGCTCACATTTTGGGTTCTGATGGGGGGTAGGACAGTTAAACTAAGCTCACATTTTGGGTTCTGATGGGGGGGTAGGACAGTTAAACTAAGCTCACATTTTGGGTTCTGATGGGGGTAAGACAGTTAAACTAAGCTCACATTTTGGGTTCTGATGGGGGGTAGGACAGTTAAACTAAGCTCACATTTTGGGTTCTGATGGGGGTAGGACAGTTAAACTAAGCTCACATTTTGGGTTCTGATGGGGGGTAGGACAGTTAAACTAAGCTCACATTTTGGGTTCTGATGGGGGTAGGACAGTTAAACTAAGCTCACATTTTGGGTTCTGATGGGGGGTAGGACAGTTAAACTAAGCTCACATTTTGGGTTCTGATGGGGGTAGGACAGTTAAACTAAGCTCACATTTTGGGTTCTGATGGGGGGTAGGACAGTTAAACAAGCTCACATGTTGGGTTCTGATGGGGGTAGGACAGTTAAACAAGCTCACATGTTGGGTTCTGATGGGGAGGTAGGACAGTTAAACCAAGCTCACATTTTGGGTTCTGATGGGGGGTAGGACAGTTAAACTAAGCTCACATTTTGGGTTCTGATGGGGGGTAGGACAGTTAAACTAAGCTCACATTTTGGGTTCTGATGGGGGTAGGACAGTTAAACTAAGCTCACATTTTGGGTTCTGATGGGGGGTAGGACAGTTAAACTAAGCTCACATTTTGGGTTCTGATGGGGGTAGGACAGTTAAACTAAGCTCACATTTTGGGTTCTGATGGGGGTAGGACAGTTAAACTAAGCTCACATTTTGGGTTCTGATGGGGGGTAGGACAGTTAAACTAAGCTCACATTTTGGGTTCTGATGGGGGTAGGACAGTTAAACTAAGCTCACATTTTGGGTTCTGATGGGGGGTAGGACAGTTAAACTAAGCTCACATTTTGGGTTCTGATGGGGGGTAGGACAGTTAAACTAAGCTCACATTTTGGGTTCTGATGGGGGGTAGGACAGTTAAACTAAGCTCACATTTTGGGTTCTGATGGGGGGTAGGACAGTTAAACTAAGCTCACATTTTGGGTTCTGATGGGGGGGTAGGACAGTTAAACTAAGCTCACATTTTGGGTTCTGATGGGGGGGTAGGACAGTTAAACTAAGCTCACATTTTGGGTTCTGATGGGGGGTAGGACAGTTAAACTAAGCTCACATTTTGGGTTCTGATGGGGGTAGGACAGTTAAACTAAGCTCACATTTTGGGTTCTGATGGGGGGTAGGACAGTTAAACTAAGCTCACATTTTGGGTTCTGATGGGGGTAGGACAGTTAAACTAAGCTCACATTTTGGGTTCTGATGGGGGTAGGACAGTTAAACTAAGCTCACATTTTGGGTTCTGATGGGGGTAGGACAGTTAAACTAAGCTCACATTTTGGGTTCTGATGGGGGGTAGGACAGTTAAACTAAGCTCACATTTTGGGTTCTGATGGGGGGGGTAGGACAGTTAAACTAAGCTCACATTTTGGGTTCTGATGGGGGTAGGACAGTTAAACTAAGCTCACATTTTGGGTTCTGATGGGGGGGTAGGACAGTTAAACTAAGCTCACATTTTGGGTTCTGATGGGGGTAGGACAGTTAAACTAAGCTCACATTTTGGGTTCTGATGGGGGTAGGACAGTTAAACTAAGCTCACATTTTGGGTTCTGATGGGGGGTAGGACAGTTAAACTAAGCTCACATTTTGGGTTCTGATGGGGGGGGGGGTAGGACAGTTAAACTAAGCTCACATTTTGGGTTCTGATGGGGGTAGGACAGTTAAACTAAGCTCACATTTTGGGTTCTGATGGGGGGTAGGACAGTTAAACTAAGCTCACATTTTGGGTTCTGATGGGGGGGTAGGACAGTTAAACTAAGCTCACATTTTGGGTTCTGATGGGGGTAGGACAGTTAAACTAAGCTCACATTTTGGGTTCTGATGGGGGTAGGACAGTTAAACTAAGCTCACATTTTGGGTTCTGATGGGGGGTAGGACAGTTAAACTAAGCTCACATTTTGGGTTCTGATGGGGGGTAGGACAGTTAAACTAAGCTCACATTTTGGGTTCTGATGGGGGTAGGACAGTTAAACTAAGCTCACATTTTGGGTTCTGATGGGGGGTAGGACAGTTAAACTAAGCTCACATTTTGGGTTCTGATGGGGGGTAGGACAGTTAAACTAAGCTCACATTTTGGGTTCTGATGGGGGGTAGGACAGTTAAACTAAGCTCACATTTTGGGTTCTGATGGGGGTAGGACAGTTAAACTAAGCTCACATTTTGGGTTCTGATGGGGGGTAGGACAGTTAAACTAAGCTCACATTTTGGGTTCTGATGGGGGGTAGGACAGTTAAACTAAGCTCACATTTTGGGTTCTGATGGGGGTAGGACAGTTAAACTAAGCTCACATTTTGGGTTCTGATGGGGGGGTAGGACAGTTAAACTAAGCTCACATTTTGGGTTCTGATGGGGGGTAGGACAGTTAAACTAAGCTCACATTTTGGGTTCTGATGGGGGTAGGACAGTTAAACTAAGCTCACATTTTGGGTTCTGATGGGGGGTAGGACAGTTAAACTAAGCTCACATTTTGGGTTCTGATGGGGGGTAGGACAGTTAAACTAAGCTCACATTTTGGGTTCTGATGGGGGTAGGACAGTTAAACTAAGCTCACATTTTGGGTTCTGATGGGGGGTAGGACAGTTAAACTAAGCTCACATTTTGGGTTCTGATGGGGGGTAGGACAGTTAAACTAAGCTCACATTTTGGGTTCTGATAAACTAAGCTCACATTTTGGGGGTAGGACAGTTAAACTAAGCTCACATTTTGGGTTCTGATGGGGGTAGGACAGTTAAACTAAGCTCACATTTTGGGTTCTGATGGGGGGGTAGGACAGTTAAACTAAGCTCACATTTTGGGTTCTGATGGGGGGGTAGGACAGTTAAACTAAGCTCACATTTTGGGTTCTGATGGGGGTAGGACAGTTAAACTAAGCTCACATTTTGGGTTCTGATGGGGGGTAGGACAGTTAAACTAAGCTCACATTTTGGGTTCTGATGGGGGTAGGACAGTTAAACTAAGCTCACATTTTGGGTTCTGATGGGGGGTAGGACAGTTAAACTAAGCTCACATTTTGGGTTCTGATGGGGGGTAGGACAGTTAAACTAAGCTCACATTTTGGGTTCTGATGGGGGTAGGACAGTTAAACTAAGCTCACATTTTGGGTTCTGATGGGGGGGTAGGACAGTTAAACTAAGCTCATGAGGCATTTGATTTGGCATTTAAATTTTAGATTCTTCAAAAGTCAATGGGGAGACTACACATACCATTCATTTACAAGTCCAAAAAATGGATGAAGCAACTGCTTGAATTCAGTCCATTTCCAGTGAATTTAAATTTCACTTGAACAAACCTCATTGACAACAAGACAATAAGACTCTTTGAATGTTAATACATGTCTCCAGATCACTGAGTGGAAACGGAATGGACCCCAACCTTTCTCGGAGTAGGCCTTACAGCATTTTCAACATCGCCAAGGTCGACTCAACTCCTAAAATAATATTTACCGTCTCAACAGTAGAAATGTACAAAGAGGGTGTGGATAGTGCCAGCTAGACTTTGGCCTGCGCTAGATTACTATATGGCTCATAATTCACCTAGATTCACAGCCGTATACACCCCCACCCCACACACACACACAATGACATTCTAGACGATTCTGTGCTTCCAACTTTGTGGCAACGGTTTGGTGAAAGCCCTTTCCTGTTTCAGCATGACAATGCCCCCGTCACAACAAAGAGAGGTCCACACAGAAATGGTTTGTTGAGATCGATGTGGAAGAACTTGACTGGCCTCTCGAGTCATCTGGGACCCACGAGCTAAGCCTAAGGGACTACTAGGGGGGCACTTGAACATTCGTAGTGTCATTCCAAAAAGTGATGAAATTCAACATCTACTCACAGACTCCAACCTTGACTTTCTCTGCCTCTCAGAGACATGGGACTACTAGGGGGGCACTTGAACATTCGTAGTTTTAGATGCACTATTGTTAAGTGACTGTCCCACTGGATGTCATAAGGTGATTGCACCAATTTGTAAGTCGCTCTGGATAAGAGCGTCTGCTAAATGACTTAAATGTAAATGTAGTGTCATTCGTAGTGTCATTCCAAAAAGTGATGAAATTCAACATCTACTCACAGAGTCCACCCTTGACTTTCTCTGCCTCTCAGAGACATGGCTCCATAAACACTCTCCATATGCTGCTGTGATTGTGACTGGCTACAATGTTTTCAGGAGAGACGGGATTGAAGGAAGAGGAGTGAGAGGAGGGGGTCTGATGATTTACATTAAAGAACATATCTGATGTAAACAAATTGAGTGGTCATGTGATAATGAACTAGAATGTATCGGCCTGAACGTTACACCGTCTCCCCAAATGTCTTTTACCCTCATTGGAATGTATAGGCCACCTTCCATCAAAAGTGTGTTTTTTTGATCAGTTTAATACCATGCTTAGGGAATGTGATTTTGGGAAAGAGGTCATCTTAATGGGAGATTTTTTACATTAATTATGAAGACAAGTGTTGTAGGAAAACGCTCAAACGGATCACTAATACCTTTGACCTTACGCAGCTAGTTAAAGGGCCAACCAGGGTGACTTGTTGCTCTAAAACACAGATCGATTTGGTGTTCAGTAATAAACCAGAGAGAGTGACTACATCCTTCAATATGGTTACTGGACTGTCTGATCATAATCTGACACTTATAGCCAGAAAGCTGTCTAAGAGCAGGTTTAACCTCTCTACTGTTAGAAAGCCGGATCAACTCAGAATACCTAAGAGTGAATTAAAATATTTTGAAAAAGCAATTAAGGGAATAAACTGGAATGATCTCTTGTCCTATACAGACGTGGAAGCTGATAAGTCAGGTTTTTCTATCCACAATCCAGACTACAATAAATGGCTTCCTAAAGAAAATCAAATCCAAACCTGACCAAAAGAGCACTCTTCCTTGGCTAAATGGAGAAATCTGGAAATTGATGAAAGAACGAGATTATGCTCTAAAAACAGCCCTAAAATCTAAATTAGAGCATGACAGACGTAGGTTTACCATGTTGAGAAATAAGGTGATGAAAGAAATCAGACAGGCCAAGGCAAACTTTTTTATTAACATAATTGGTGAAGCAAAGGGAAATTCTAAATTGATATGGGAGAATCTAAAAAAGTTAACAGGGAAAGATCATAGTAACACTGCAAAAAGACTAGAAATCATGGTGAATAACAATCTAACACAGGATGCAGTCGAAATAGCAACAGCCTTCAATTCCTACTTTATTGACTCTGTCAGGGTACTGACACAGAACCCCTCCACTGGTTTCTTGGGCTCAGTGCTAGTGAATGACACTCAACCTGTCTTCATCATAAGGGAGGTTTCTGAGTCAAAGGTGAACAAGGTGATTAGCTCACTAAAGAACTCTAAAGCCAAAGATGTGTTTGGGATGGACTCTACCTTTCTTAAAAACTACAAAGAGTCACTCATTGGCCCCATTACTAAGGTCATCAACACAACTATTGGTCTCGGTGTGTTTCCAAGGGTATGGAAGTCGGCCATAATAACGGCCATCTTTAAATCAGGCGACCCTGCTGACGTGAGTAACTACAGGCCCATTAGTATACTACCTGTGGTGTCAAAGGTTGTTGAAAAGTGTGTAGCAGAACAACTGATTGCCCACCTCAACAACAGCCCCTTCACATTACGCTCCATGCAGTTTGGCTTCAGAGCGAAACACTCCACAGAAACGGCCAACTGCTTTCTTCTGGAAAATGTGAAGTCCAAGATGGACAACGGGGGTGCTGTTGGGGCTGTGTTTCTGGACCTAAGGAAGGCTTTTGATACTGTTAACCATGAGATTCTCATCACAAAATTGTCCAAGTTCAACTTTTCCCCCGATGCCTTGAGATGGATGAAATCATACCTTGAAGGCAGAACTCAGTGTGTCAGAGTGAGCAATGAGCTGTCGCCCACTCATAGCTATGATGTGGGCGTGCCCCAAGGGTCAATACTGGGGCCCCTCCTGTTCAGCCTGTACATTAATGATCTGCCTTCTGTCTGTACTGGGTCTGAAGTTCAAATGTATGCAGATGATACAGTGATATATGTGCAAAGAGCAAACAACAAGCTGCACAAGAACTCACTACTGTAATGGTCCAGGTTACAAAGTGGCTCAGTGACTCGTGTTTGCATCTCAATGTGAATAAAACTGTTTGCATGTTCTTCACAAAGAGGGCAACATATGCTACTGAGCCAGATGTCTGTGTCAGGGGAGAAGCTCCAGGTGGTATCCGATTTTAAGTACCTTGGCATCATACTTGATTCCAACCTCTCTTTTAAAAAGCATGTGAAAAAGGTAATTCAAATAACCAAATTCAACCTAGCTAATTTCCGATTTATACGAAATTGTTTGAGTACAGAGGTAGCAAAACTGTACTTCAATTCTATGATACTCCCCCACTTAACATACTGCTTGAATAGTTGGGCCCAAGCTTGCTGTACAACATTAAAACCTATTCAGTCTGTCTACAAACAGGCTCTCAAAGTGCTTGATAGGAAGCCCAATAGCCATCATCATTGTCACATCCTTAGAAAGCATGA
This sequence comes from Oncorhynchus gorbuscha, assembly GCF_021184085.1. Taxonomy (NCBI): domain Eukaryota; kingdom Metazoa; phylum Chordata; class Actinopteri; order Salmoniformes; family Salmonidae; genus Oncorhynchus; species Oncorhynchus gorbuscha. Next base: position 42,364,208 of record NC_060192.1, read on the forward strand.
GCTCTTGAGTTGGGAAAATCTTGTGCAATACACCGACGCATGTCTTGTATTCAAGATCCTTAATGGCCTGGCTCCCCCTCCACTCAATATTTTTGTTAAACAGAAAACCCAGACATATGGCAGCAGATCCACAAGGTCTGCCACGAGAGGTGACTGTATAGTTCCCCTAAGGAAAAGCACCTTTAGTAAATCTGCATTCTCTGTGAGAGCTTCCCATGTCTGGAATACACTGCCATCAGACACACATAACTGCACCACATATCACACTTTCACAAAATGCTTGAAGACCTGGCTAAAGGTCAATCAGATTTGTGAACATGGTCCCTAGCTGTGTGTTGCCGCTTTCCATGTTGTCTGTTGTCTGTAGCTTGTGAGGTGTGGAAACACTTTGTTGCTTTTATGAATTTTGTTTTGCTGCTTTTTGTTCTATGTTGCTCTGTCTGTATGCTATGTCTTGCTTGTCCTATGTTGCTATGTCTTGCTTGTTCTGTGGTGCTATTATCTATATTGTAATGGAAAGCCTTCCCATATGAGTGGAGGCTGTTATAGCAGTGAAGGGGGGGACCAACTCCATATTAAATACTCATGATTTTGGAATGAGATGTTCGATGAGCAGGTGTCCACACACTTTCGACCATGTCATCTATATTTTAAGTTAAACTATGAAAAAATATAAATTGGACCTAAACGAGAACCAAATACTGTTGTAGAGGAGGAGCTGTACTTTTCCAACGTGCAAATAAGATACTGCTTGGAATTCAGCATGAAGGTGATTGAGGGTAAGGCCTTGAGAAGGACTAGCATCATGTCCAAGGGGTGTCGTTTTACATCAAGCTCTCACTACAGAAACAGGAGATAGACTAGCATCCTGTCCAAGGTGTCGTTTTACATCAAGCTCTCACTACAGAAACAGGAGATAGACTAGCATCCTGTCCAAGGTGTCGTTTCAAGCTCTCACTACAGAAACAGGAGATGGACTAGCATCCTGTCCAAGGTGTCGTTTCAAGCTCTCACTACAGAAACAGGAGATGGACTAGCATCCTGTCCAAGGTGTCGTTTCAAGCTCTCACTACAGAAACAGGAGATAGACTAGCATCCTGTCCAAGGTGTCGTTTCAAGCTCTCACTACAGAAACAGGAGATGGACTAGCATCCTGTCCAAGGTGTCGTTTCAAGCTCTCACTACAGAAACAGGAGATAGACTAGCATCCTGTCCAAGGTGTCGTTTCAAGCTCTCACTACAGAAACAGGAGATAGACTAGCATCCTGTCCAAGGTGTCGTTTCAAGCTCTCACTACAGAAACAGGAGATGGACTAGCATCCTGTCCAAGGTGTCGTTTCAAGCTCTCACTACAGAAACAGGAGATAGACTAGCATCCTGTCCAAGGTGTCGTTTCAAGCTCTCACTACAGAAACAGGAGATAGACTAGCATCCTGTCCAAGGTGTCGTTTCAAGCTCTCACTACAGAAACAGGAGATGGACTAGCATCCTGTCCAAGGTGTCGTTTCAAGCTCTCACTACAGAAACAGGAGATAGACTAGCATCCTGTCCAAGGTGTCGTTTCAAGCTCTCACTACAGAAACAGGAGATGGACTAGCATCCTGTCCCGAGGGGTGTCGTTTCAAGCTCTCACTACAGAAACAGGAGATAGACTAGCATCCTGTCCCGAGGGGTGTCGTTTCAAGCTCTCACTACAGAAACAGGAGATAGACTAGCATCCTGTCCCGAGGGGTGTCGTTTCAAGCTCTCACTACAGAAAGAGGAGATAGACTAGCATCCTGTCCAAGGTGTTGTTTTACATCAAGCTCTCACTACAGAAACAGGAGATAGACTAGCATCCTGTCCCGAGGGGTGTCGTTTCAAGCTCTCACTACAGAAACAGGAGATGGACTAGCATCCTGTCCAAGGTGTCGTTTCAAGCTCTCACTACAGAAACAGGAGATAGACTAGCATCCTGTCCAAGGTGTCGTTTCAAGCTCTCACTACAGAAACAGGAGATAGACTAGCATCCTGTCCAAGGTGTCGTTTCAAGCTCTCACTACAGAAACAGGAGATAGACTAGCATCCTGTCCAAGGTGTCGTTTCAAGCTCTCACTACAGAAACAGGAGATGGACTAGCATCCTGTCCAAGGTGTCGTTTCAAGCTCTCACTACAGAAACAGGAGATAGACTAGCATCCTGTCCAAGGTGTCGTTTCAAGCTCTCACTACAGAAACAGGAGATAGACTAGCATCCTGTCCCGAGGGGTGTCGTTTCAAGCTCTCACTACAGAAACAGGAGATAAACTAGCATCCTGTCCAAGGTGTCGTTTCAAGCTCTCACTACAGAAACAGGAGATAGACTAGCATCCTGTCCAAGGTGTCGTTTCAAGCTCTCACTACAGAAACAGGAGATAGACTAGCATCCTGTCCCGAGGGGTGTCGTTTCAAGCTCTCACTACAGAAACAGGAGATAGACTAGCATCCTGTCCCGAGGGGTGTCGTTTCAAGCTCTCACTACAGAAACAGGAGATAGACTAGCATCCTGTCCAAGGTGTCGTTTCAAGCTCTCACTACAGAAACAGGAGATGGACTAGCATCCTGTCCCGAGGGGTGTCGTTTCAAGCTCTCACTACAGAAACAGGAGATGGACTAGCATCCTGTCCAAGGTGTCGTTTCAAGCTCTCACTACAGAAACAGGAGATAGACTAGCATCCTGTCCAAGGTGTCGTTTCAAGCTCTCACTACAGAAACAGGAGATGGACTAGCATCCTGTCCCGAGGGGTGTCGTTTCAAGCTCTCACTACAGAAACAGGAGATAGACTAGCATCCTGTCCCGAGGGGTGTCGTTTCAAGCTCTCACTACAGAAACAGGAGATAGACTAGCATCCTGTCCCGAGGGGTGTCGTTTCAAGCTCTCACTACAGAAACAGGAGATAGACTAGCATCCTGTCCAAGGTGTCGTTTCAAGCTCTCACTACAGAAACAGGAGATGGACTAGCATCCTGTCCAAGGTGTCGTTTCAAGCTCTCACTACAGAAACAGGAGATGGACTAGCATCCTGTCCAAGGTGTCGTTTCAAGCTCTCACTACAGAAACAGGAGATAGACTAGCATCCTGTCCCGAGGGGTGTCGTTTCAAGCTCTCACTACAGAAACAGGAGATGGACTAGCATCCTGTCCAAGGTGTCGTTTCAAGCTCTCACTACAGAAACAGGAGATGGACTAGCATCCTGTCCCGAGGGGTGTCGTTTCAAGCTCTCACTACAGAAACAGGAGATAGACTAGCATCCTGTCCCGAGGGGTGTCGTTTCAAGCTCTCACTACAGAAACAGGAGATAGACTAGCATCCTGTCCCGAGGGGTGTCGTTTCAAGCTCTCACTACAGAAACAGGAGATAGACTAGCATCCTGTCCAAGGTGTCGTTTCAAGCTCTCACTACAGAAACAGGAGATAGACTAGCATCCTGTCCAAGGTGTCGTTTCAAGCTCTCACTACAGAAACAGGAGATGGACTAGCATCCTGTCCAAGGTGTCGTTTCAAGCTCTCACTACAGAAACAGGAGATGGACTAGCATCCTGTCCCGAGGGGTGTCGTTTCAAGCTCTCACTACAGAAACAGGAGATAGACTAGCATCCTGTCCAAGGTGTCGTTTCAAGCTCTCACTACAGAAACAGGAGATAGACTAGCATCCTGTCCAAGGTGTCGTTTCAAGCTCTCACTACAGAAACAGGAGATAGACTAGCATCCTGTCCAAGGTGTCGTTTCAAGCTCTCACTACAGAAACAGGAGATAGACTAGCATCCTGTCCAAGGTGTCGTTTCAAGCTCTCACTACAGAAACAGGAGATAGACTAGCATCCTGTCCAAGGTGTCGTTTCAAGCTCTCACTACAGAAACAGGAGATAGACTAGCATCCTGTCCAAGGTGTCGTTTCAAGCTCTCACTACAGAAACAGGAGATGGACTAGCATCCTGTCCAAGGTGTCGTTTCAAGCTCTCACTACAGAAACAGGAGATGGACTAGCATCATAAACCATGACTGCTTACTAAATGCTGTTATAAAACAGAGGACTTCGGCCACTGTTATACTAATGACGTGATAAAAGACCTAATGGAAAATCTACCTGTAACAAGTAGTAGATATGACTTGTAAGCCACTCTGTGTGAGGCCCAAATGGTACCCTTTAGACTCTAAAGTTTAGAGTGTACTACTTATGACCAGGTCACATGGGTATAGTAGTGCCCTATATAGCCAATAGGGTGCCAGTTGTGACAAACTCCATGTATGGTATATAGTCGAAATAATTGTGCCTCTGATAGAGTACTAGACTGACCCATCTACTGATACAGTATTATAGACTGACCCATCTACTGATACAGTACTATAGACTGACCCATCTACTGATACAGTACTACAGACTGACCCATCTACTGATACAGTATTACAGACTGACCCATCTACTGATACAGTACTACAGACTGACCCATCTACTGATACAGTATTACAGACTGACCCATCTACTGATACAGTACTACAGACTGACCCATCTACTGATACAGTACTACAGACTGACCCATCTACTGATACAGTACTATAGACTGACCCATCTACTGATACAGTACTATAGACTGACCCATCTACTGATACAGTATTATAGACTGAACCATCTACTGATACAGTACTATAGACTGACCCATCTACTGATACAGTATTATAGACTGACCCATCTACTGATACAGTATTATAGACTGACCCATCTACTGATACAGTACTATAGACTGACCCATCTACTGATACAGTACTATAGACTGACCCATCTACTGATACAGTACTATAGACTGACCCATCTACTGATACAGTACTATAGACTGACCCATCTACTGATACAGTACTATAGACTGACCCATCTACTGATACAGTACTATAGACTGACCCATCTACTGATACAGTACTATAGACTGACCCATCTACTGATACAGTACTATAGACTGACCCATCTACTGATACAGTATTATAGACTGACCCATCTACTGATACAGTACTACAGACTGACCCATCTACTGATACAGTACTATAGACTGTCCCATCTACTGATACAGTACTACAGACTGACCCATCTACTGATACAGTATTATAGAATGTCCCACCTACTGATACAGTACTATAGACTGACCCTTCTACTGATACAGTATTATAGACTGACCCATTACTGATACAGTACTAGAGACTGACCATTGCTGTTACAGCAGTGAAGGGGGGGGACCAACTCCATATTAATGCCCATGATTTTGGAATGAGATGTTGGACGAGTTTCAATCACTTGGACCAGAGTTTTGAGATGAGGGTTTTATCTATAGCAGCAAGGGACATTTTCATTTTTCACATTCTCCAACTGTATTCATCTAGACATGTAATCACATTCTCCAACTGTATTCATCTAGAAATGTAATCACATTCTCCAACTGTATTCATCTAGAAATGTAATCACATTCTCCAACTGTATTCATCTAGAAATGTAATCACATTCTCCAACTGTATTCATCTAGAAATGTAATCACATTCTCCAACTGTATTCATCTAGAAATGTAATCACATTCTCCAACTGTATTCATCTAGAAATGTAATCACATTCTCCAATCGGTCACAATGCTGACATACGTACAAACTGGCATGCAGGCAGACGCTCTCTGTGTCTCTCTCTGTGTCTCTCTCTGTGTCTCTTTGTGTCTCTCTCTCTCTGTGTCTCTCTGTGTCTCTCTGTGTCTCTCTGTGTCTCTCTCTCTCTGTGTCTCTCTCTCTCTGTGTCTCTCTCTCTCTGTGTCTCTCTGTGTCTCTCTCTGTGTCTCTCTCTGTGTGTCTCTCTGTGTGTCTCTCTGTGTGTCTCTCTGTGTGTCTCTCTGTGTGTCTCTCTGTGTGTCTCTCTCTGTGTGTCTCTCTGTGTGTCTCTCTCTCTGTGTCTCTCTGTCTCTGTCTCTCTCTCTGTGTCTCTCTCTCTGTGTCTCTCTCTCTGTGTCTCTCTCTCTGTGTCTCTCTCTCTGTGTCTCACACTCACTCTCACACTCACTCTCACACTCACACTCTCTCACACTCACACTCACTCTCTCTCTCTCACACTCACTCTCTCTCTCTCTCTCACACTCACTCTCTCTCTCTCTCTCACACTCACTCTCTCACACTCACTCTCTCACACTCACTCTCTCTCACTCACTCTCTCACTCTCTCTCTCTCTCTCTCTCTCTCACACTCACTCTCTCTCACCCAGGCTGGAAGTTGGAGCTGAAGGCAGAGGCAAAGCCAGGTAGAACGGGAGAGGAGGATGGAACTCCTGCTGCCACGGCCGCCGAATGGAGAGGGGCTACGGTTGCTACGGACACCCCGGCACCCATGAAGGAAGACAGGACGGGGCTCCCCGCCCCAGGTCCTCCTGAACCTCCAAATCCTGAGAACCCCCCAGGACTGGGCCCTGGAACCAGCCCTGGGAAGATAGATGGGCTGGTGGTCAGACCCATCCCAAAGGGAGAGGCTCCGCTTGTGGCTACGCTGTGAGACAGGCCTGGGTAGGCCATGGAGGTCTGGGGGTGGGAGGTGGGGGTCATGGAGGACAGGGAGGAGGATGGAGGGAAGGGTGAAGAGGAGGACAGGGAGGAGGGGAAGGGGGAGAGGCCGGGGTAGTGAGGGGGAGCCGGGCTGGAGGAGAGGGCCTGGAGGCTGGCCATAGCAGCAGGGCTGGGTAGGGAGCCCTGGGGAGAAGAAGAGGTGTGGGACAGACCCAGGGAGCGGGCTAAGGCCGCTGATCCGCCAGGCATCACCAGAGAGCTGAGGGAGGGAGTCACCGCACGTGAAGGGCCTTTAAAGGCAGAGGGGACTGGGCTGTTACTGCCACTGCCTGTCCCCCCTCCTGTCCTAGCCAGTGGGCCGCGGTGCTGCTCGCTGTAGAAGGATGCTTGGGCCTGGCCGGACAGGGCTGGGGAGGGCTTGGGGCTGGGGGCCGAGGAGGAGGAGGGAGGATAGCTGCGGATCACCGACCCAGACGGGGTGGTCTGGTATGCGGGCAGGCCAGGGAAGGCAGGGCCTGTCTGGGGGTTGTACTGCGGGAGACCCATGGAGGTACCCTGAGGGAGGGGGTCAGGGAGGGGGTCCTTGGGGTAGGGGTGTCTGACCGAGAGGCACCAGCATGGAAGGGAGAGGGGGAGAACGCCCTGGGTGGTGGGGACCGGGGGTGCCACAGGGGGTAGCTGAGGGGTGTGGGCCTTAATGACGGAGGGGGTGGTGGGGGGCAGATGGGGGAACCGGATGGGAGGGGACCCCTTTGATGACGGAGGGAGAGGGGCGGGGGAGGGAGAGGGGGCTAGAGGGTTCTGGGAGGGGACCTTACCAGGGAACACAGGGGTGATGGGGGTGGTGGGAGTGGGGTGAGAGGGGGAGGGCACGGGAGGGACTGTGGGGGAGCCGAGAGGAGATGGGAGGGCTGTGGAGTTGACACCTGTGACAGGGTGCTGTTGTTGATTGGCAGGTCTGGCGTAGCCTGGAGACAGAGTAAGACATCAAGATTAATAACACAGTTAGCCTGGTACCAGATATTTGTTTTTGTGCCAACATTCCACTCCGTGGTATGGATTTCAGGCAACGAGACAACTAGCCTGGGTCCCAGATGTGTTTGACAATGACAGCAATTGGAGTTGGCAAGACAACACAAACAGATCTGGGACCAGGCTAGAAGACAACTCCTAACAGTAGGCTATCATGTTCCATTTTCTTTTAACTATATTTCTTGTGCATTAAAAGTGAGAGAGAGTGTGAGCAAGCAGCAAGCAGCCAGAACGCTAGCAACCGTAGCCTAGCAACCCCCCTTCAGCCAGCAAGCCAGAACGCTAGCAACCCCCCTTCAGCCAGCAAGCAAGAACGCTAGCAACCTTAGCCTAGCAACCCCCCTTCAGCCAGCAAGCCAGAACGCTAGCAACCGTAGCCTAGCAACCCCCCTTCAGCCAGCAAGCCTGAACACTAGCAACCGTAGCCTAGCAACACCCCCTTCAGCCAGCAAGCCAGAACGCTAGCAACCATAGCCTAGCAACCCCCCTTCAGCCAGCAAGCCAGAACGCTAGCAACCGTAGCCTAGCAACACCCTCTTCAGCCAGCAAGCCAGAACCACAGGGGACAGTGACGCGAGACCCTAGTCAGAAGTAATTCACTATATAGGGAATAGGGAGACATTTGGGACCTCTATTTTTTATAGGGCCCTATAAAATACACCTTGTGGAGAACGAGGACTGAATCACAGAATCCAGACCCCAAAAAATGAATTGAGACTCGGCCTTGTCTCAGGATGGTAAGTTGGTGGTTGAAGATATCCCTCTAGTGGTGTGGGGGCTGTGCTTTGGCAAAGTGGGTGGGGTTATATCCTTCCTGTTTGGCCCTGTCCGGGGGTATCATCGGATGGGGCCACAGTGTCTCCTGACCCTTCGTGTCTCAGCCTCCAGTGTTTATGTTGCAGTAGTTTATGTGTCGGGGGGCTAGGGTCAGTTTGTTATATCTGGAGTACTTCTCCTGTCTTATCCGGTGTCCTGTGTGAATTTAAGTATGCTCTCTCTAATTCTCTCTTTCTTTCTCTCTCTCGGAGGAGGACCTGAGCCGAGGACCATGCCTCAGGACTACCTGACATGATGACTCCTTGATGTCCCCAGTCCACCTGGCCGTGCTGCTGCTCCAGTTTCAACTGTTCTGCCTGCGGCTATGGAATCCTGACCTGTTCACCGGACGTGCAACCTGTCCCAGACCTGCTGTTTTCAACTCTCTAGAGACAGCAGGAGCGGTAGAGATATTCTGAATGATCGGCTATGAAAATTCAACTGACATTTACTCCTGAGGTGCTGACTTGCTGCACCCTCTACAACTACTGTGATTATTATTATTTGACCCTGCTGGTCATTTATGAACATTTGAACATCTTGGCCAGGTTCTGTTATAATCTCCACCCGGCACAGCCAGAAGAGGACTGGCCACCCCACATAGCCTGGTTCCTCTCTAGGTTTCTTCCTAGGTTCTGGCCTTTCTAGGGAGTTTTCCCTAGCCACCGTGCTTCTACACCTGCCTTGCTTGCTGTTTGGGGTTTTAGGCTGGGTTTCTGTACAGCACTTTGAGATATCAGCTGATGTAAGAAGGGCTATATAAATACATTTTATTTGATTAAAATGCTTTGAACTAAGGGAATCAACTAGACCTATTGAACTAAGCAGGAAACCAACTAGACAGACCTATTGAACTAAGCAGGGAATCAACTAGACCTATTGAACTAAGCAGGAAATCAACTAGACCTATTGAACTAAGCAGGGAATCAACTAGACCTATTGAACTAAGCAGGAAATCAACTAGACCTATTGAACTAAGCAGGAAATCAACTAGACCTATTGAACTAAGCAGGAAATCAACTAGACCTATTGAACTAAGCAGGGAGTCAACTAGACCTATTGAACTAAGCAGGAAGTCAACTAGACCTATTGAACTAAGCAGGAAATCAACTAGACCTATTGAACTAAGCAGGGAGTCAACTAGACCTATTGAACTAAGCAGGAAATCAACTAGACCTATTGTATACTAGACCTATTGAACTAAGCAGGAAATCAACTAGACCTATTGTATACTAGATGTATTGAACTATCAAATGGAATCAGTCAAAAAAATGTAAATGATTTTAAAGGGCCCTACCTTTATTAAAGGGCCCTACCTTTATTAAAGGGCGCTACCTTTATTAAAGAGGCCCTACCTTTATTAAAGGGCCCTACCTTTATTAAAGGGCCCTACCTTTATTAAGGGGCCCTACCTTTAAAGGGCCCTACCTTTTTAAAGGGCTACCCCTTTATTAAAGGGCCCTACCTTTATTAAAGGGCCCTACCTTTATTAAAGGGCCCTACCTTTATTAAAGGGCCCTACCTTTATTAAAGGGCCCTACCTTTAAAGGGCCCTACCTTTATTAAAGGGCCCTACCTTTATTAAAGGGCCCTACCTTTATTAAAGGGCCCTACCTTTATTAAAGAGGCCCTACCTTTATTAAAGGGCCCTACCTTTATTAAAGGGCCCTACCTTTATTAAAGGGCCCTTTTTAAAGGGCCCTACCTTTATTAAAGGGCCCTACCTTTATTAAAGGGCCCTACCTTTATTAAAGGGCCCTACCTTTAAAGGGCCCTACCTTTATTAAAGGGCCCTACCTTTAAAGGGCCCTACCTTTAAAGGGCCCTACCTTTATTAAAGGGCCCTACCTTTACCTTTTAAAGGGCCCTACCTTTATTAAAGGGCCCTACCTTTAAAGGGCCCTACCTTTATTAAAGGGCCCTACCTTTATTAAAGGGCCCTACCTTTATTAAAGGGCCCTACCTTTATTAAAGGGCCCTACCTTTATTAAAGGGCCCTACCTTTATTAAAGGGCCCTACCTTTAAAGGGCCCTACCTTTAAAGGGCCCTACCTTTAAAGGGCCCTACCTTTAACGGGCCCTACCTTTAAAGGGCCCTACCTTACTGAGATGAATCAGAGGTGTTGTGATCTAGGAACCAGTCAACAGTAAGCCAAGCATACCTCTCAAATGGACCCATGATACCATAGGGCTCTGGTCTAAAGTAGTGCACTATATAGGGAATAGGGCTCTATAGGGCTCTGGTCTAAAGTAGTGCACTATATAGGGAATAGGGCTCTGGACTAAAGTAGTGCACTATATAGGGAATAGGGCTCTGGACTAAAGTAGTGCACTATATAGGGAATAGGGCTCTATAGGGCTCTGGTCTAAAGTAGTACCACTATATAGGGAATAGGGCTCTGGTCTATAGTAGTGTACTATATAGGGAATAGGGCTCTGGTCTATAGTAGTGTACTATATAGGGAACAGGGTACCATAGGGCTCTGGTCTAAAGTAGTGCACTATATAGGGAATAGGGTACCATAGGGCTCTGGACTAAAGTAGTGCACTATATAGGGAATAGGGTTCTATAGGGCTCTGGTCTAAAGTAGTGCACTATATAGGGAATAGGGTTCTATAGGGCTCTGGTCTAAAGTAGTGCACTATATAGGGAATAGGGTACCATAGGGCTCTGGACTAAAGTAGTGCACTATATAGGGAATAGGGTACCATAGGGCTCTGGACTAAAGTAGTGCACTATATAGGGAATAGGGTTCTATAGGGCTCTGGTCTAAAGTAGTGCACTATATAGGGAATAGGGTACCATAGGGCTCTGGACTAAAGTAGTGCACTATATAGGGAATAGGGTTCTATAGGGCTCTGGTCTAAAGTAGTGCACTATATAGGGAATAGGGTTCTATAGGGCTCTGGTCTAAAGTAGTGCACTATATAGGGAATAGGGTACCATAGGGCTCTGGACTAAAGTAGTGCACTATATAGGGAATAGGGTTCTATAGGGCTCTGGTCTAAAGTAGTGCACTATATAGGGAATAGGGTTCTATAGGGCTCTGGTCTAAAGTAGTGCACTATATAGGGAATAGGGTTCTATAGGTCTCTGGTCTAAAGTAGTGCACTATATAGGGAATAGGGTACCATAGGGCTCTGGTCTAAAGTAGTGCACTATATAGGGAATAGGGTTCTATAGGGCTCTGGTCTAAAGTAGGGCACTATATAGGGAATAGGGTTCTATAGGGCTCTGGTCTAAAGTAGTGCACTATATAGGGAATAGGGTTCTATAGGTCTCTGGTCTAAAGTAGTGCACTATATAGGGAATAGGGTACCATAGGGCTCTGGTCTAAAGTAGGGCACTATATAGGGAATAGGGTTCTATAGGGCTCTGGTCTAAAGTAGTGCACTATATAGGGAATAGGGTTCTATAGGTCTCTGGTCTAAAGTAGTGCACTATATAGGGAATAGGGTTCTATAGGGCTCTGGTCTAAAGTAGGGCACTATATAGGGAATAGGGTTCTATAGGGCTCTGGTCTAAAGTAGTGCACTATATAGGGAATAGGGTTCTATAGGTCTCTGGTCTAAAGTAGTGCACTATATAGGGAATAGGGTACCATAGGGCTCTGGTCTAAAGTAGTGCACTATATAGGGAATAGGGTTCTATAGGGCTCTGGTCTAAAGTAGGGCACTATATAGGGAATAGGGTTCTATAGGGCTCTGGTCTAAAGTAGTGCACTATATAGGGAATAGGGTTCTATAGGTCTCTGGTCTAAAGTAGTGCACTATATAGGGAATAGGGTTCTATAGGGCTCTGGTCTAAAGTAGTGCACTATATAGGGAATAGGGTTCTATAGGGCTCTGGTCTAAAGTAGGGCACTATATAGGGAATAGGGTTCTATAGGGCTCTGGTCTAAAGTAGTGCACTATATAGGGAATAGGGCTCTGGTCTAAAGTAGGGCACTATATAGGGAATAGGGTTCTATAGGGCTCTGGTCTAAAGTAGTGTACTATATAGGGAATAGGGTTCTATAGGGCTCTGGTCTAAAGTAGGGCACTATATAGGGAATAGGGTTCCATAGGGCTCTGGTCTAAAGTAGGGCACTATATAGGGAATAGGGTTCTATAGGGCTCTGGTCTAAAGTAGGGCACTATATAGGGAATAGGGTTCTATAGGGCTCTGGTCTAAAGTAGGGCACTATATAGGGAATAGGGTTCTATAGGGCTCTGGTCTAAAGTAGGGGACTATATAGGGAATAGGGTGCCATAGGTCTCTGGTCTAAAGTAGTGCACTATATAGGGAATAGGGTTCCATAGGGCTCTGGTCTAAAGTAGTGACCTATATAGGGAATAGGGTTCTATAGGGCTCTGGTCTAAAGTAGGGCACTATATAGGGAATAGGGTTCTATAGGGCTCTGGTCTAAAGTAGGGCACTATATAGGGAATAGGGTGCCATAGGTCTCTGGTCTAAAGTAGTGCACTATATAGGGAATAGGGTTCTATAGGGCTCTGGTCTAAAGTAGTGCACTATATAGGGAATAGGGTTCTATAGGGCTCTGGTCTAAAGTAGTGCACTATATAGGGAATAGGGTTCTATAGGTCTCTGGTCTAAAGTAGTACACTATATAGGGAATAGGGTTCTATAGGGCTCTGGTCTAAAGTAGTGCACTATATAGGGAATAGGGTTCTATAGGGCTCTGGTCTAAAGTAGGGCACTATATAGGGAATAGGGTTCTATAGGGCTCTGGTCTAAAGTAGTGCACTATATAGGGAATAGGGCTCTGGTCTAAAGTAGGGCACTATATAGGGAATAGGGTTCTATAGGGCTCTGGTCTAAAGTAGTGTACTATATAGGGAATAGGGTTCTATAGGGCTCTGGTCTAAAGTAGGGCACTATATAGGGAATAGGGTTCCATAGGGCTCTGGTCTAAAGTAGGGCACTATATAGGGAATAGGGTTCTATAGGGCTCTGGTCTAAAGTAGGGCACTATATAGGGAATAGGGTGCCATAGGTCTCTGGTCTAAAGTAGTGCACTATATAGGGAATAGGGTTCCATAGGGCTCTGGTCTAAAGTAGTGCACTATATAGGGAATAGGGTTCTATAGGGCTCTGGTCTAAAGTAGGGCACTATATAGGGAATAGGGTTCTATAGGGCTCTGGTCTAAAGTAGGGCACTATATAGGGAATAGGGTGCCATAGGTCTCTGGTCTAAAGTAGTGCACTATATAGGGAATAGGGTTCTATAGGGCTCTGGTCTAAAGTAGTGCACTATATAGGGAATAGGGTTCTATAGGGCTCTGGTCTAAAGTAGTGCACTATATAGGGAATAGGGTTCTATAGGGCTCTGGTCTAAAGTAGTGCACTATATATAGGGGATAGGGTGCCATAGGGCTCTGGTCTAAAGTAGTGCACTATATAGGGAATAGGGTTCTATAGGGCTCTGGTCTAAAGTAGTGCACTATATATAGGGGATAGGGTGCCATAGGGCTCTGGTCTAAAGTAGTGCACTATATAGGGAATAGGGTTCCATAGGGCTCTGGTCTAAAGTAGTGCACTATATAGGGAATAGGGTTCTATAGGGCTCTGGTCTAAAGTAGTGCACTATATAGGGAATAGGGTTCTATAGGGCTCTGGTCTAAAGTAGTGCACTATATATAGGGGATAGGGTGCCATAGGGCTCTGGTCTAAAGTAGTGCACTATATAGGGAATAGGGTTCTATAGGGCTCTGGTCTAAAGTAGTGCACTATATATAGGGGATAGGGTGCCATAGGGCTCTGGTCTAAAGTAGTGCACTATATAGGGAATAGGGTTCCATAGGGCTCTGGTCTAAAGTAGTGCACTATATAGGGAATAGGGTTCCATAGGGCTCTGGTCTAAAGTAGTGCACTATATAGGGAATAGGGTTCCATAGGGCTCTGGTCTAAAGTAGTGCACTATATAGGGCTCTGGTCTAAAGTAGTGCACTATATAGGGAATAGGGTGCCATAGGGCTCTGGTCTAAAGTAGTGCACTATATAGGGAATAGGGTTCCATAGGGCTCTGGTCTAAAGTAGTGCACTATATAGGGAATAGGGCTCTGGTCTAAAGTAGTGCACTATAATAGGGAATAGGGTTCCATAGGGCTCTGGTCTAAAGTAGTGCACTATATAGGGAATAGGGTTCCATTTGGGACGGATACTGATGAGTAATGTGTAAACTAGTTTGTTATGATTATTTACTTGAAACAGGAAACAGAGAGGTGAGGTCTCAGACACTGTGTCAGCTGGTTAACCAATAACCTTCTATTAGAACAGGAAACAGGAAACAGAGAGGTGAGGTCTCAGACACTGTGTCAGCTGGTTAACCAATAACCTTCTATTAGAACAGGAAACAGGAAACAGAGAGGTGAGGTCTCAGACACTGTGTCAGCTGGTTAACCAATAACCTTCTATTAGAACAGGAAACAGAGAGGTGAGGTCTAAGACACTGTGTCAGCTGGTTAACCAATAACCTTCTATTAGAACAGGAAACAGGAAACTTCTATTAGAACAGGAAACAGGAAACAGAGAGGTGAGGTCTAAGACACTGTGTCAGCTGGTTAACCAATAACCTTCTATTAGAACAGGAAACAGGAAACAGAGAGGTGAGGTCTAAGACACTGTGTCAGCTGGTTAACCAATAACCTTCTATTAGAACAGGAAACAGGAAACAGAGAGGTGAGGTCTAAGACACTGTGTCAGCTGGTTAACCAATAACCTTCTATTAGAACAGGAAACAGGAAACAGAGAGGTGAGGTCTAAGACACTGTGTCAGCTGGTTAACCAATAACCTTCTATTAGAACAGGAAACAGGAAACAGAGAGGTGAGGTCTAAGACACTGTGTCAGCTGGTTAACCAATAACCTTCTATTAGAACAGGAAACAGGAAACAGAGAGGTGAGGTCTCAGACACTGTGTCAGCTGGTTAACCAATAACCTTCTATTAGAACAGGAAACAGGAAACAGAGAGGTGAGGTCTAAGACACTGTGTCAGCTGGTTAACCAATAACCTTCTATTAGAACAGGAAACAGGAAACAGAGAGGTGAGGTCTAAGACACTGTGTCAGCTGGTTAACCAATAACCTTCTATTAGAACAGGAAACAGGAAACAGGAAACACTGAGTCAGCTGGTTAACCAATAAGGTCTAGAACAGACACTGTGTCAGCTGGTTAACCAATAACCTTCTATTAGAACAGGAAACAGGAAACAGGAAACAGAGAGGTGAGGTCTCAGACACTGTGTCAGCTGGTTAACCAATAACCTTCTATTAGAACAGGAAACAGGAAACAGAGAGGTGAGGTCTAAGACACTGTGTCAGCTGGTTAACCAATAACCTTCTATTAGAACAGGAAACAGGAAACAGAGAGGTGAGGTCTAAGACACTGTGTCAGCTGGTTAACCAATAACCTTCTATTAGAACAGGAAACAGGAAACAGAGAGGTGAGGTCTCAGACACTGTGTCAGCTGGTTAACCAATAACCTTCTATTAGAACAGGAAACAGGAAACAGAGAGGTGAGGTCTCAGACACTGTGTCAGAAACAGGAAACTGGACACTGTGTCAGCTGGTTAACCAATAACCTTCTATTAGAACAGGAAACAGGAAACAGAGAGGTGAGGTCTAAGACACTGTGTCAGCTGGTTAACCAATAACCTTCTATTAGAACAGGAAACAGGAAACAGAGAGGTGAGGTCTAAGACACTGTGTCAGCTGGTTAACCAATAACCTTCTATTAGAACAGGAAACAGGAAACAGAGAGGTGAGGTCTAAGACACTGTGTCAGCTGGTTAACCAATAACCTTCTATTAGAACAGGAAACAGGAAACAGAGAGGTGAGGTCTAAGACACTGTGTCAGCTGGTTATTTCTCACTCTACCTAGCACAGTTTAGTGGCGGTGAAGCTGGTAGCCATAGAGATGATTGGGATATAGACAGACAGATCCAAGGATAGCTAGCTTCCTCTGAGAAGGGCAGGTAAGCCAGGAGGTTAGGCAGCAAGCTAAGAGAGATGCTCATTCTCACAGACAGACAAGACTTTCTCTCTGTCTCACACACCCCCAAGTCCCCTGGTCGTACCTGTGGGCTTGGTGCTGGCGCTGTAGGGTGGGGGGAGAACGCTGGCCGTTATGACCCCGCCCACTGATACCAGCCCTGCGTTGTTGTACCTACCTGAGACGCATGGTAACACATTAACACTGCTACACACAGACACACACCCTACTGAACCGTGCCAAGTCTGCAGTCTGAACTCAGAGCATAGTGAGAGGAACAGAATTAAAAACACTACCACTCTCTCTTCCCTGATCTCTCTTGTTATCGGTCACAGAAGAGGCACTGAGGTGAGGAGGTCTACGTTTAAAAGGGCAAGAACAGACCAATAGGAACGTTGTCAGCGAGTGGTCGTCCAATCACCTCTCACCACATTTTCTGTTGTTTTTATTGTTGGTCAACACCCAGCAGAAGTGATCTACTGCACACGGTCAATGTAGGTGGTCTGTGTTTAGTATTCAGGTGGTCTGTGTTTAGTATTCAGGTGGTCTGTGTTTAGTATTCAGCTGGTCTGTGTTTAGTATTAAGGTGGTCTGTGTTTAGTATTCAGCTGGTCTGTGTTTAGTATTAAGGTGGTCTGTGTTATGGTCTGTGTTTAGTATTAAGGTGGTCTGTGTTTAGTATTAAGGTGGTCTGTGTTTAGTATTAAGGTGGTCTGTGTTTAGTATTAAGGTGGTCTGTGTTTAGTATTAAGGTGGTCTGTGTTTAGTTTTAAGGTGGTCTGTGTTTAGTATTCAGGTGGTCTGTGTTTAGTATTAAGGTGGTCTGTGTTATGGTCTGTGTTTAGTATCAAGGTGGTCTGTGTTTAGTATTAAGGTGGTCTGTGTTATGGTCTGTGTTTAGCATTAAGGTGGTCTGTGTTTAGTATTAAGGTGGTCTGTGTTATGGTCTGTGTTTAGTATTAAGGTGGTCTGTGTTATGGTAGGTGTTTAGTATTCAGGTGGTCTGTGTTATGGTCTGTGTTTAGTATTAAGGTGGTCTGTGTTTAGTATTAAGGTGGTCTGTGTTATGGTAGGTGTTTAGTATTCAGGTGGTCTGTGTTTAGTATTCAGGTGGTCTGTGTTATGGTAGGTGTTTATTTAGTATTCAGGTGGTCTGCGTTATGGTAGGTGTTTAGTATTAAGGTGGTCTGTGTTTAGTATTAAGGTGGTCTGTGTTTAGTATTAAGGTGGTCTGTGTTTAGTATTCAGGTGGTCTGTGTTATGGTAGGTGTTTAGTATTAAGGTGGTCTGTGTTTAGTATTAAGGTGGTCTGTGTTATGGTAGGTGTTTAGTATTCAGGTGGTCTGTGTTTAGTATTAAGGTGGTCTGTGTTATGGTAGGTGTTTAGTATTCAGGTGGTCTGTGTTTAGTATTAAGGTGGTCTGTGTTATGGTAGGTGTTTAGTATTCAGGTGGTCTGTGTTTAGTATTCAGGTGGTCTGTGTTATGGTAGGTGTTTAGTATTAAGGTGGTCTGTGTTTAGTATTAAGGTGGTCTGTGTTATGGTAGGTGTTTAGTATTCAGGTGGTCTGTGTTATGGTCTGTGTTTAGTATTCAGGTGGTCTTACTCGGTGCGATGGTGGCGTGAGGTCTGCAGGGGGGAATGGGGTAGGGTACCGGCCGCTGAGGGTTGTAGGACGACGGAGACTGGAGGAGAGAAGAAGAAAAACAAACATAATGATACTAAATTATTCACTGACCAATCGAAATAATGAATCTGACTCACTGACCAATCAAAATAATGAATCTGACTCACTGACCAATCAAAATAATGAATCTGACTCAATGACCAATCAAAATAATGAATCTGACTCACTGACCAATCAAAATAATGAATCTGACTTCCTGAAGCAGAAAACTAAGTCTCACAGTGGTTCGATTCAACTTTTGTCCTTTTTAAAATATTTTTTATGTTTTTTTGACAAACATTTTGTAAATAGATCTTGTGAAAGGTGATCATTCATGTGTCTTCCCAAATGGTACCATATTCCCTAGATAGTGAGCCCGGGCCAAAAGTAGTGCAAGGGAATTAGGGTGCCATTTTGGACTCGTTTCAGACTTGTTTTGAAATAAAGAGCTCCACCTAGTGGTTGAGAATGAAAGTACAGCCTGATCCTTACTGGTTTGAATGGTCCAATGATGCGGGCTGCGATGCCTTTCCCCTCGGTGTTGGCAGGGGTCTCCTCTCCCTCCTTCTTTGCAGGAGTTCCCTGACAGGAGAAATAGAAAACAAAATGGTTGTTGTGTCATGTCAATGACGATACCGTACTGACATTTATAAAATGTTCAAATTAGACCATACATACATTTACATTTAAGTCATTTAGCAGATGCTCTTATCCAGAGCGACTTACAAATTGGTGCATTCACCTTATGACATCCAGTGGAACAGCCACTTTACAATAGTGCATCTAGATCTTTTAAGGGGGGGGGGGGGTGAGAGGATTACTTTATCCTATCCTAGTTGATTGACTTTTCAACGAACTTTTCAACGGATGCCAGTCCTCACATTTCTCAGAAAATAAAATAGATCTGAAAAGTACCATAAAAAACAATGTCCTCGAGCATCATGTAGGGATCCACAACTTCCTCTTTTATCATGGAAACCGAACGGTGCCTCAGACTCAGCTACGGCAAACTAACCAATGACGTCGTCCCACTTTTGAAACCAATGGGGTCTTGACGAGGTCAATTTGAATTAGGATATTGAATTTGAATTTAACATTTGTGAATGTTTAATTGAACTTGTATTTCCTGATTTGAAACTGAATTGAATTAATATATAAATTCAGTTTAAAAATACAATTTCAATTGAATCTGATATTCAAATTCAATATTTATATTGTCAATATGTTAAATATTGCATTCATTGTCTGTGTATCAAGTTTACAAACTATAGAGGAGAACACATAGAATCAAACGGTCTCTGTGGTAACCAGAAGCTTCTGGCAGTTTCTGAAGCCAAAACGTGGCATGTTGAATGTATTTTCTCCCCGTGAAAGCCAAGTCTCCCTGGAGCATGGACGTGCCTTCTGTACCCCTCGATGAAGATTACAGGCTGAAGGGAGTGTCACAAAACACACAATTTGACCCCCATTAGAAAATAGCTGAATAGTAATATAATAATATATAATATATATATATGGTCCTGTGTAGCTCAGTTGGTAGAGCATGGCGCTTGTAATGCCAGGGTAGTGGGTTCGATCCCCGGGACCACCCATACGTAGAATGTATGCACACATGACTGTAAGTCGCTTTGGATAAAAGCGTCTGCTAAATGGCATATATTATTATTATTAGCTGAATAGCCCTGTCAAAGGATAGGCAATCCACTCCTTATTTAATCTTGCTCTTGTGACTGACTGGGTTCGAACCAGGTCTCCTGCATGGT
This sequence comes from Oncorhynchus gorbuscha, assembly GCF_021184085.1. NCBI lineage: Eukaryota > Metazoa > Chordata > Actinopteri > Salmoniformes > Salmonidae > Oncorhynchus > Oncorhynchus gorbuscha. The sequence continues at coordinate 42,384,016 of NC_060192.1, forward strand.
ACAAGACTGTGTTAGCCCACTTACAGTGGGGAAATGCAAATTAATTACTTAAAAATCATACAATGTGATTTTTTGGATTTTTGTTTTAGATTCCGTCTCTCACAGTTGAAGTGAACCTATGATAGAAATTACAGACCTCTACATGCTTTGTAAGTAGGAAAACCTGCAAAATCAGCAGCGTATCAAATGCTTGTTCTCCCCACTGTATCTAAAGCCTATAGGTATAAGTTCAGGAAGCTCAGGTAAAAGACGATACGCTGCTTGCTTAACGAGTAAACCCCTGATTCAGCTCATACCGAGACTTGAAATCAGGACCTCTGACTCGGCAAACACACGTGACCGCCCTCCTGAAGCAATCCAACCCATCGTGCTATTAAAAAAAAGGCCTTCTTTAATTACGCAAGTGGTAACACTTCAGGCTGAGGAGTATCACAGATGTTTGTCTGTTACACCAAGTCTTTAAGACCCAGCAAGGATACTCATCACAGATGTTTGTCTGTTATGCCAAGTCTTTAAGACCCACAGATGTTTGTCTGTTAGGCCAAGTCTTTAAGACCCAGCAAGGATACTCATCACAGATGTTTGTCTGTTATGACCAAGTCTTTAAGACCCAGCAAGGATACTCATCACAGATGTTTGTCTTTTACACCAAGTCTTTAAGACCCAGCAAGGATACTCATCACAGATGTTTGTCTGTTACACCAAGTCTTTAAGACCCAGCAAGGATACACATCACAGATGTTTGTCTGTTACACCAAGTCTTTAAGACCCAGCAAGGATACTCATCACAGATGTTCGTCTGTTAGGCCAAGTCTTTAAGACCCAGCAAGGTTACTCATCAAAAGAGCGTGGTTTGACTGAGACCTGAAGACATGTTATATGTGTTGGTTTCAAGTCTCCAGCAAGGGTAATCATTAGATTAACATGTGTCTAACTGGGTTAAGACTAATAGAAATTAAAAATTAAAGAATTCAAATACAATTCCTGTTGGTACTGAAATCGCTCCATACACTAGGTGTTGAACTAAGGATACTATAGTATTTCTTTTTTACAAGCTGGTCTACTGACAGATGTGTGGCGGTGGCCCCATTCATTTTCAATGAAGCCTAGGTTCCAGCTGGGGGGGATCTGCAGCGCTCGTGGAAGCCGCTCAGCTGAAGCGTAGAAAATAGGATTCTGTAAAATTGGGCTACTTTGAAAAAATGATGTTGTGGGTGAAAATGTACTGGTCGCGGATTGCAGGGTTTTTTTTCTTCTATTTCCATGTCGCACTGCTGCAACATGGCCTTTCTCTTAAAAAAACATCTAGTCGAAAGTTTGGACACACCTAGTCATTCCAGGGCTTTTCTTCATGTTGACCATTATCTAGTCATTCCAGGGCTTTTCTTCATGTTGACCATTATCTAGTCATTCCAGGGCTTTTCTTCATGTTGACCATTATCTAGTCATTCCAGGGCTTTTCTTCATGTTGACCATTATCTAGTCATTCCAGGGCTTTTCTTCATGTTGACCATTATCTAGTCATTCCAGGGCTTTTCTTCATGTTGACCATTATCTAGTCATTCCAGGGCTTTTCTTCATGTTGACCATTATCTAGTCATTCCAGGGCTTTTCTTCATGTTGACCATTATCTAGTCATTCCAGGGCTTTCCAGGGCTTTTCTTCATGTTGACCATTATCTAGTCATTCCAGGGCTTTTCTTCATGTTGACCATTATCTATCATTCCAGTCATTCCAGGGCTTTTCTTCATGTTGACCATTATCTAGTCATTCTTCAGGGCATTTTTCTTCATGTTGACCATTATCTAGTCATTCCAGGGCTTTTCTTCATGTTGACCATTATCTAGTCATTCCAGGGCTTTTCTTCATGTTGACCATTATCTAGTCATTCCAGGGCTTTTCTTCATGTTGACCATTATCTAGTCATTCCAGGGCTTTTCTTCATGTTGACCATTATCTTTTCTTCATGTTGACCATTATCTAGTCATTCCAGGGCTTTTCTTCATGTTGACCATTATCTAGTCATTCCAGGGCTTTTCTTCATGTTGACCATTATCTAGTCATTCCAGGGCTTTTCTTCATGTTGACCATTATCTAGTCATTCCAGGGCTTTTCTTCATGTTGACCATTATCTAGTCATTCCAGGGCTTTTCTTCATGTTGACCATTATCTAGTCATTCCAGGGCTTTTCTTCAGGGCTTTTCTTCATGTCATTCCAGGGCTTTTCTTCATGTTGACCATTATCTAGTCATTCCAGGGCTTTTCTTCATGTTGACCATTATCTAGTCATTCCAGGGCTTTTCTACATTGTAGAATAATAGTGAAGACATCAACATTAAACATCTCAATAACACATATGGAATCATGTAGTAACCAAAAAAAGGGTTAAATTATTTAATTAGATTATTCAATGAACAAACTAACCAAGTAGCTGATGTGATCCGTCAACTGATTAGATTTAGTCATTAGCACATTCAAGGATGTCCCATCCTTCCGATATAGAGTAGGGTTTAGGCCTATTCACTCGTAACGAAATCACGGAAGCAATCAGAACTAGTTCAATAAGAAATGCTTGCCTTGATGACAGCTTTGCACTCTTGGCATTCTCTCAACCAGCTTCACCTGGAATGCTTTTCCAACAGTCTTGAAGGAGTTCACACATATGCTGACGTACTGCCAAGTTCTCTAAAACAACGGAGGCGGCTTATGGTAGAGAATTGAACATTAAATTATCTGGCAACAGCTCTGGTGGACATTCCTGCAGTCAGCATGGCAACTGCACGCTCCCTCAAAACTTGAGACATCTGTTGCATTGTGTTGTGTGACACTATAGCACATTTTAGAGTGGCCTTTTTTTGTGTGTGTCCCCAGCACAAGGTGCACCTGTGTAATGATCATGCTGTTTAATCAGCTTGGCAAAGGAGAAACGCTCACAAACAGGGATGTAAATAACTTTAAGAGAAAATTTAAGAGAAAAAAAAAGTATTTTGTGTGTATGGAACATTTCTGGGATCCTTTATTTCAGCCCATGAAACCAACACTTTGCATGTTTCACACACACACACACACACACACACACACACACACACACACACACACACACACACACACACACACACACACACACACACACACACACACACACACACACACACACACACACACACACACACACACGTTAGGTTATATTACTTACAGGGAAGGTGCCCGTGGTCTGGCTGGGCTTGCCTTTAGGGTAAGGGTTCCCTGGGATCATCCCTGCCAGACCTAACACACCTAGAATACAGTACGCCATGACCACAAGAATGACATAACACACCTAGATCATACGGCTACTGGAGCCTAACACACCTAGAATACAGTACCCCATGACATGACATAACACACCTAGAATACAGTACGCCATGACATAACACACCTAGAATACTAGAATACATGACATTACACACCTAGAATACAGTACGCCATGACAACACACCTAGAATACATGACATAACACACCTATGACATAACACACCTAGAATACGCCATGACATGACATAACACACCTAGAATACATGACATTACACACCTAGAATACATGACATAACACACCTAGAATACATGACATAACACACCTAGAATACATGACATAACACACCTAGAATACAGTATGACATAACACACCTAGAATACATGACATAACACACCTAGAATACATGACATAACACACCTAGAATACAGTACGCCATGACATAACACACCTAGAATACATGACATAACACACCTAGAATACATGACATTACACACCTAGAATACATGACATTACACACCTAGAATATATAACAGTACACACGTAGAACAGATCACAACACAGCTAGAGCAGTACAGGACAGTGTTACCTGCTCTAGGATCCTGCGGGCTCGTTTCTTCTCAGACAGGTGAATACGGAACAGGTCCTCTACGGGACGGTAGTTCTGGGCATCAGAGATATTCCTGGCAGAAGAGCACAACCCACCGCGGTTGTTAACTAACCAATCAATCCGCCAATCAATCAACTAACTAATCGAGTAGCTGTCGTGATCCATCAACTGATTAGATTTGAAGTCATTAGCACATTCAAGGATGTCCCAGCCTTCCTACATCAAGTAATGTTTAGGCCTATTCACTAGTAACGAAATCACGGAAGCAAATCAGAACTCGTCCAATAAGAAATGCTTGTTTCTCCCGTTGCAGAATGGTTTTGCTACAGTGTCTACTAATGAATACAGCCCAGATGTAGAGTTACTCAGAACACATACAGTATAATATATATATAATAATATATGCCATTTAGCAGACGCTTTTATCCAAAGCGACTTACAGTCAGTCATGTGTGCATACAGTCTACGTATGGGTGGTCCCGGGGATCGAACCCACTACCCTGGCGTTACAAGCGCCATGCTCTACCAACTGAGCTACAGAAGGACCATGAGGATCTAGAACACAGGTTTGTTGGTTGGTTCTTCTATACTTGTAGGGCCCTTAAATCCCCTCAAAGTCCCCACAAAGATACTACAATAAATAACATTCACCCTTGTGGGGACAATTCCCAAGTAGCCATGGGGGAAAAAGGCTACTTTAAGTTTAGGGGTTACAATTAGGATTAGGGTGAGGGGTTAGTGGTTAGATGTAGGGTCAGGGTTAAGGTTATGAAAAATAGGATTTTGAATGGAAATAAATGTTTTGGTCCCCACGAGGATAGAATAACATAACATATATATATATATATAACATTTCTAAATAATGCTTTTTTTTTTGCCTACTCAATAAATACATGTTATCGGTCTATAGGTTAATTAGCTAAATTTGGTGGAATTAAGTTGGTGCGTGTGTACAGTATCTTCGTCATGTATCTTATTTATCACACGTACACAGATACAGAGACTATATCAGTTTCAAAAAAACCTTTGTAATTGTTGCATGTTGCATTTATATTCCTGTTTGGTAATACTGTCACTGAACACACGGTTAATATTATGAATTACCATCATCTAACTGTTCTGTTAATGTGAATTACCATCATCTAACTGTTCTGTTAATGTGAATTACCATAATCTAACTGTTCTGTTAATATGAATTACCATCATCTAACTGTTCTGTTAATGTGAATTACCATAATCTAACTGTTCTGTTAATATGAATTACCATAATCTAAGAGTCCTAATCAGGTCAGTGGGTGGACTCCCTAATCAGGTCAGTGGGTGGACTCCCTAATCAGGTCAGTGGGTGGAGTCCCTAATCAGGTCAGTGGGTGGAGTCCCTAATCAGGTTAGTGGGTGGAGTCCCTAATCAGGTCAGTGGGTGGAGTCCCTAATCAGGTCAGTGGGTGGAGTCCCTAATCAGGTCAGTGGGTGGAGTCCCTAATCAGGTCAGTGGGTGGAGTCCCTAATCAGGTCAGTGGGTGGAGTCCCTAATCAGGTCAGTGGGTGGAGTCCCTAATCAGGTCAGTGGGTGGAGTCCCTAATCAGGTCAGTGGGTGGAGTCCTAATCAGGTCAGTGGGTGGAGTCCCTAATCAGGTCAGTGGGTGGAGTCCCTAATCAGGTCAGTGGGTGGAGTCCCTAATCAGGTCAGTGGGTGGAGTCCCTAATCAGGTCAGTGGGTGGAGTCCCTAATCAGGTCAGTGGGTGGACTCCCTAATCAGGTCAGTGGGTGGACTCCCTAATCAGGTCAGTGGGTGGACTCCCTAATCAGGTCAGTGGGTGGACTCCCTAATCAGGTCAGTGGGTGGACTCCCTAATCAGGTCAGTGGGTGGAGTCCCTAATCAGGTCAGTGGGTGGAGTCCTAATCAGGTCAGTGGGTGGAGTCCCTAATCAGGTCAGTGGGTGGAGTCCTAATCAGGTCAGTGGGTGGAGTCCCTAATCAGGTCAGTGGGTGGACTCCTAATCAGGTCAGTGGGTGGACTCCTAATCAGGTCAGTGGGTGGACTCCTAATCAGGTCAGTGGGTGGACTCCTAATCAGGTCAGTGGGTGGACTCCCTAATCAGGTCAGTGGGTGGACTCCTAATCAGGTCAGTGGGTGGACTCCTAATCAGGTCAGTGGGTGGACTCCTAATCAGGTCAGTGGGTGGACTCCCTAATCAGGTCAGTGGGTGGACTCCCTAATCAGGTCAGTGGGTGGACTCCCTAATCAGGTCAGTGGGTGGAGTCCTAATCAGGTCAGTGGGTGGAGTCCCTAATCAGGTCAGTGGGTGGAGTCCTAATCAGGTCAGTGGGTGGAGTCCTAATCAGGTCAGTGGGTGGAGTCCTAATCAGGTCAGTGGGTGGAGTCCTAATCAGGTCAGTGGGTGGAGTCCTAATCAGGTTAGTGGGTGGAGTCCTAATCAGGTCAGTGGGTGGAGTCCTAATCAGGTCAGTGGGTGGAGTCCTAATCAGGTCAATGGGTGGAGTCCTAATCAGGTCAGTGGGTGGAGTCCTAATCAGGTCAGTGGGTGGAGTCCTAATCAGGTCAGTGGGTGGAGTCCTAATCAGGTCAGTGGGTGGAGTCCTAATCAGGTCAGTGGGTGGAGTCCTAATCAGGTCAGTGGGTGGAGTCCCTAATCAGGTCAGTGGGTGGAGTCCTAATCAGGTCAGTGGGTGGAGGTCCTAATCAGGTCAGTGGGTGGAGTCCTAATCAGGTCAGTGGGTGGAGTCCCTAATCAGGTCAGTGGGTGGAGTCCCTAATCAGGTCAGTGGGTGGAGTCCCTAATCAGGTCAGTGGGTGGACTCCCTAATCAGGTCAGTGGGTGGACTCCTAATCAGGTCAGTGGGTGGACTCCCTAATCAGGTCAGTGGGTGGACTCCCTAATCAGGTCAGTGGGTGGACTCCCTAATCAGGTCAGTGGGTGGACTCCCTAATCAGGTCAGTGGGTGGAGTCCTAATCAGGTCAGTGGGTGGACTCCCTAATCAGGTCAGTGGGTGGACTCCTAATCAGGTCAGTGGGTGGACTCCCTAATCAGGTCAGTGGGTGGACTCCCTAATCAGGTCAGTGGGTGGACTCCCTAATCAGGTCAGTGGGTGGACTCCTAATCAGGTCAGTGGGTGGACTCCCTAATCAGGTCAGTGGGTGGACTCCCTAATCAGGTCAGTGGGTGGACTCCTAATCAGGTCAGTGGGTGGACTCCCTAATCAGGTCAGTGGGTGGACTCCTAATCAGGTCAGTGGGTGGACTCCTAATCAGGTCAGTGGGTGGACTCCCTAATCAGGTCAGTGGGTGGAGTCCTAATCAGGTCAGTGGGTGGAGTCCCTAATCAGGTCAGTGGGTGGAGTCCTAATCAGGTCAGTGGGTGGACTCCCTAATCAGGTCAGTGGGTGGACTCCCTAATCAGGTCAGTGGGTGGACTCCCTAATCAGGTCAGTGGGTGGACTCCTAATCAGGTCAGTGGGTGGAGTCCTAATCAGGTCAGTGGGTGGACTCCCTAATCAGGTCAGTGGGTGGAGTCCCTAATCAGGTCAGTGGGTGGAGTCCCTAATCAGGTCAGTGGGTGGACTCCCTAATCAGGTCAGTGGGTGGACTCCCTAATCAGGTCAGTGGGTGGACTCCCTAATCAGGTCAGTGGGTGGAGTCCCTAATCAGGTCAGTGGGTGGAGTCCCTAATCAGGTCAGTGGGTGGACTCCCTAATCAGGTCAGTGGGTGGACTCCCTAATCAGGTCAGTGGGTGGACTCCCTAATCAGGTCAGTGGGTGGAGTCCCTAATCAGGTCAGTGGGTGGACTTCCTAATCAGGTCAGTGGGTGGACTCCTAATCAGGTCAGTGGGTGGACTCCCTAATCAGGTCAGTGGGTGGAGTCCCTAATCAGGTCAGTGGGTGGAGTCCCTAATCAGGTCAGTGGGTGGACTCCCTAATCAGGTCAGTGGGTGGACTCCTAATCAGGTCAGTGGGTGGACTCCCTAATCAGGTCAGTGGGTGGACTCCCTAATCAGGTCAGTGGGTGGACTCCCTAATCAGGTCAGTGGGTGGACTCCTAATCAGGTCAGTGGGTGGACTCCCTAATCAGGTCAGTGGGTGGACTCCTAATCAGGTCAGTGGGTGGAGTCCTAATCAGGTCAGTGGGTGGAGTCCTAATCAGGTCAGTGGGTGGACTCCTAATCAGGTCAGTGGGTGGACTTCCTAATCAGGTCAGTGGGTGGACTTCCTAATCAGGTCAGTGGGTGGACTCCCTAATCAGGTCAGTGGGTGGACTTCCTAATCAGGTCAGTGGGTGGACTCCCTAATCAGGTCAGTGGGTGGAGTCCTAATCAGGTCAGTGGGTGGAGTCCTAATCAGGTTACACACCCAATGCATATGGTTCCGGTAAATATCTAACATGTCTGGCATCACATTTTCCAAAAGGAAACTCTGTTGTGTGTGTGTGTGTGTGTGTGTGTGTGTGTGTGTGTGTGTGTGTGTGTGTGTGTGTGTGTGTGTGTGTGTGTGTGTGTGTGTGTGGGGGAGTAGAGTTACTCACAGAGCTATGAGTTCCAGAACCACCAGTCGGTCCTTAGAGAAGGTAAAACAGTTGAGGATGTTGGCCACTTTGGTAGTGGGGATGGCAACCATTTTCTGGAAGAAACACACAAAGAGTCAAAAGTTGAATCAAAACATGCAGGCCAGTATTTAGCTAAATATCCACATAGTCACAAAAAGGGTGGGGATAGTAGTGATCTCAGTAATTATCTACCCATTTTCAGACCGCCTTTTCATGCCCAAAATTACATTTTAAAAAGCAGCATGTCCACTGTTTACATCTGCCATGTGTTGTTGCAACGTTCTGATTGGTCAAGAGAGTCAAGCATTTTATTATTATTAAAAATAAATTAAAAAGTCCTTTCTTTTTTGTGACTATGTGGATATCCCCCCCAAAAAATTCAGGATGTCACATGTCTATCTCTAGTTTAGAGATCTTTGTTGCTTGTGTGTAGAAGTAGAGGAATTGACACTCTGCCATAATGTTCAGGTTTAGAGGATGACTGACAAGAGTCTGCCATAGTGCTCAGGTTTAGAGGATGACTGACAAGAGTCTGCAATAGTGCTCAGGTTTAGAGGATGACTGACAAGAGTCTGCAATAGTGCTCAGGTTTAGAGGATGACTGACAAGAGTCTGCAATAGTGCTCAGGTTTAGAGGATGACTGACAAGAGTCTGCAATAGTGCTCAGGTTTAGAGGATGACTGACAAGAGTCTGCCATAGTGCTCAGGTTTAGAGGATGACTGACAAGAGTCTGCCATAGTGCTCAGGTTTAGAGGATGACTGACAAGAGTCTGCCATAGTGCTCAGGTTTAGAGGATGACTGACAAGAGTCTGCCATAGTGCTCAGGTTTAGAGGATGACTGACAAGAGTCTGCCATAGTGCTCAGGTTTAGAGGATGACTGACAAGAGTCTGCCATAGTGCTCAGGTTTAGAGGATGACTGACAGAGTCTGCCATAGTGCTCAGGTTTAGAGGATGACTGACAAGAGTCTGCCATAGTGCTCAGGTTTAGAGGATGACTGACAAGAGTCTGCCATAGTGCTCAGGTTTAGAGGATGACTGACAAGAGTCTGCCATAATGCTCAGGTTTAGAGGATGACTGACAGTCTGCCATAGTGAACAGGTTTAAAACCGTGCCCACCCCAACTCTAAACAGAATATCCAACGACTGAAGATCGATTTCTAAGAACCTTCTACGAAATGTATTTATTAGGGCTGTCCCCAACTAAAAATGATGTCACATGTCTATCTCTAGTTTAGAGATCTTTGTTGCTTGTGTGTAGAAAATCGACTGTTCTTTCGATTAATGAACATTTTAAAACGTGTATTTTTCCATTTATAGACACACCCTAAATCAACTATATTTATTTTATTTTACCTTTATTTAACTAGGCAAGTCAGTTAAGAACAAATTCTTATCTTCAATGACAGCCTAGGAACAGTGGGTTTAACTGCCTTGTCAGCTCGGGGGTTTGAACTTGCAACCTTTCGGTTACTAGTCCAACGCTCTAACCACTAGGCTACCCTGCCGCCTCTACACTCTAACCACTAGGCTACCCTGCTGCCCCGATAGGCATTGAGCTCATCTGATGCTTTAAGCTTACGATTTGATGAGATAGGACAAATGCCTCTAGAGGGCGCCAACTATTCTCCTCCAGTTCCTGACGGCTTTCGCAGAATGCCAATTTATCTTACCATTTCTCCCGATCTGTATGTGAGTTACGGTTTCCATATGCACATTTTCGTGAGAAACAGTTTCATTTCATTTCTAATAAATGTCTTTGTGTCTCAAAATCATTGTCCTGTTGATCAAAATTCTATCCAAATGATACAAACCTAAAAAGAAAGTTTGATTGTCAATTATGTAAAAATAGCCGAGATGAAGCCAACAAATAAAAACATTGCAGCCTGCAGGTAGAAAATATCCTGATCAAATTAAATCTCCTATAAATCACATCGGCTACACATGGCCTGTCTGCAATCAACATGAAACATTGTACCATTTAATTGTATAATTTATTTAATAATTTATAATTGTATAATTTATATAATCATTTATAATAATCATTTATAATAATCATTTTGTTCAGAGCTTTAGGAAAGTATTCAGACCCCTTGACTTTTTCCACATTTTGTTACGTTACAGCCTTATTCTAAAATGGATTAAATAGGTTTTCCCCCCCTCATCAATCTATACACAATACCCTAATGAAAAAGAAAAAACAGGTTTTTAGACATTTTTGCAAGTGTATATATTCATTTTTATTAAAAAATAAAAATAAAAACTGAAAATTCATATTTCCATAAGTATTCAGACCCTTTACTCAGTACTTTGTAGAAGCACCTTTGGCAGCGATTACAGCCTCCAGTCTTCTTGGGTCTGACGCTACAAGCTTGGCACATCTGTATTTTGGGAGTTTCTCCCATTCTTCTCTGCAGAGCCTCTCATGCTCTGTTAGGTTGGATGGGGAGCATCGCTGCACAGCTATTTTCAGGGCTCTCCAGAGACGTTGCTCAGTTCGGCCATCTCTAGGAAGAGTCTTGGTGGTTCCAAACTACTTCCATTTTAAGAATGATGGAGGCCACTGTGTTCTTGGGGACCTTCAATGCTGCAGAAATGTTTTGGTACCCTTCCTCAGATCTGTGCCTCGACACAATCCTGTCTCAGAGCACTACAGACAATTCCTTCAACCTCATGGCTGCTTTTTGCAAAAATGCATTAAAAACCTGTTTTCGCTTTCTCACTGTGGGGTATTGTGTGTAGAATGATGAGGAATTTTTATTTATTTAATCCATTTAGAATAAGGATGTAACGTAACAAAATGTGGAAAAGGTCAAGGGGTCAGAATACTTTCCGAATGCACCATCTATCTGTTAACACAGGAATACACAAAACATTATCAGAGTTGGCTGTTGTTGTCACTCACATGTTGAAGAGCTTTGACAGCTTTGATCTGAGGATCTGCCCAGGAGAAGTACTTCAGCATGTCCATTACCTGGAGGGAGAGGGGGGAGGAGGGTTAGCATGTCTATTACCTGGAGGGAGAGGGGGGAGGAGGGTTAGCATGTCTATTACCTGGAGGGAGAGGGGGAGGGGTAGCATGTCTATTACCTGGAGGGAGAGGGGGGGGGGGGTTAGCATGTCTATTACCTGGAAGGAGAGGGGGAGGGGTAGCATGTCTATTACCTGGAAGGAGAGGGGGGTTAGCATGTCTATTACCTGGAGGGAGAGGGGGGTTAGCATGTCTATTACCTGGAGGGAGAGGGGGGTTAGCATGTCTATTACCTGGAGGGAGAGGGGGTTAGCATGTCTATTACCTGGAGCGAGAGGGGGGGTTAGCGTGCCTATTACCTGGAGGGAGAGGGGGGTTAGCATGTCTATTACCTGGAGGGAGAGGGGGATTAGCATGTCTATTACCTGGAGGGAGAGGGGGGGTTAGCATGTCTATTACCTGGAGGGAGAGGGGGGTTAGCATGTCTATTACCTGGAGGGAGAGGGGGGTTAGCATGTCTATTACCTGGAGGGAGAGGGGGGTTAGCATGTCTATTACCTGGAGGGAGAGGGGGGTTAGCGTGCCTATTACCTGGAGGGAGAGGGGGGTTAGCATGTCTATTACCTGGAGGGAGAGGGGGGTTAGCATGTCTATTACCTGGAGGGAGAGGGGGGTTAGCATGTCTATTACCTGGAGGGAGAGGGGGGGGTTAGCATGTCTATTACCTGGAGGGAGAGGGGGTTAGCATGTCTATTACCTGGAGGAGAGGGGGGTTAGCATGTCTATTACCTGGAGGGAGAGGGGGGGGGGTTAGCATGTCTCTGTAACTGGCTGTCATTCATCAACCTTCTCTGTCTGCTAGCTACTGTACCTGCTCGCTGGAGAAGTACCCGTGCACCTGCTCTATCGCCTTAATCCGCTGATCTGTTAGCACGCACTGCAGAGAGAGAAGAATCCCAGTGAAAACCATTGGAAATGACTCCTAGTGTACATAAATCAGTCAGTGGTGTGGATAACGTCTGCTATGCTCTCCATAGCCAGATAGCTGAGCCGTGAACCAGAATCTGGGTTTACAGGTGTTGAATATGGCGATTCTCCTTTAAGCCAGTCAACTTGCCATTTACCAGCTTTTCAAGCGTAATAATGTAAAAATACTTTCGGTACTTATTAACAAAGAATGGCGTTTATCGTCATTATGTATAAAAAAAATGTTTTTTTTAAAGTGACATGTAACCGGACAAAATGCCAGGAAATAATTGAAGTATTGTTTTGAACAAGTGTTCATGACCAAATCATTTTCTGTACCTCCAATAAAAATCAGTCATTACTGCACGTTGGTTGGCTGATCCATCAGCAGGAAAGGCCATTGATTTGATCACCTACAACAGTGTATGTATGAACTTCATACCAATCTGTCGTTTCACCCGCGGTTCACAGAATGCAATAATATTTCATGTAACTAGATTAAGTAGACAATATAGGGCACGTTTGTATATTTCTAGATAGGCTAGGCTTTATTTACTGTATTTTAATTCCACGACTATTGCAGGAGGTGCAGAATAGGTGAAATATGGCGCGTGATCACTTGGCCAAAAATAATACCTTTCACACCTGGCATTTATTTATTTTTTTGCACCTTTTTTGGTACGTAATTAATTTACATAAGTAAAGACTGCAGTTGCTCATCATCGTATTTGAACGGTATCAAGCTTGAAAATGATAAGTTGAATGGCTGCTTCCTCGTCTTAAAGTATAATATTATATTCAGTCTCGTGAAAACCCAGATTCTCATTCAGCTGACAATGTCGTTTAGGTGTTAAAATCATTTTTATTAGCCACTTGGGTTAACTGAACCAAACTTACCTTCCTGATTTCGTCTAAGACGATGTCGAATGATTTCTTATCCATGTTTGATCGGATTCTCAGTGTTAATAACTCCTTGATTAAATAGCCACCTGGCTCGAGTCAGTGGACTAACGTTACAGTACAATCAATATCACTGACATAATCTAAAAACCGACAAAACTACTGGTAGCTTACTATTAAAATAGAGCTATACACTTCATAATGTGACTTTAAGACAAAGTATATTCACAAACGGCACAGTATTTACGACGTTTTCTTTGTTGTCCTCGTTTAAAATCTAGTTGCTAGCTAGTTAGCTAGAAAGTGCTGTGCTACTTGACAGCTTGGCTAATGTTAGCTTAACTCTGCAGTTTGTTAGGCCAGAGCAGAAAGGGTCAAATTACTCTATGGAAAAAAATATGAATATATCAATTAATTTTTATCCTTACTGAAGCGTTTGACAACGTCTATCGTATGTACATTTAGTTTATCGACATATTTTGAACTGTACATAACAACCACAATAAACTAAGCCGCTGCGACAACTTCCTTTGTTAGGACCCCATTCACAAAACATGAGTTAAAAGATCACTTTCTCAGAACAAATATTTTTTGTTTGAAGTGGAACTATATATTAATCACCAATTAGGATACGACCATTGTATGCTCATATTTTATTTAGGCAGATACTGTGAAATAATAGATTTATTGATCATATTTTCAATCAGGCCGCGGGGCGCAAACAGGCATATTTTTGGACACCCTTGAGGAAGTAGACATGTCGTCGGATCTGTGAGAAGTTGGCAAATATTTATTTATACTTGTATTTTGTGTTGATTCAAGTAAAATGGACAGATTCACATGGTCAAATGGTCTTCTGGAAATGAATGAAACATTGGTGATTCAACAACGAGGTGTCAAACTTTATGACGGAGAAGACAAGGTATGATGTTAACAAGCTCGCATTGCCAGGAAACCAGCTAGTCGGTAACGTTACATTGTTAGCTAGACATCTTTGAAATAGTGGAATAAATCTAGTCAACCAGCTAATCGGAAATAAAATAACGTCACTGGTTGGTTGCATGGGCGTGTTTCTTTTGCCTTGACAAACACGTTTACGGGGTCATTGTTGATGTTTACAACAGTGCTGTCGGACCAAATACACATTTCTGCATATCTGACCGTTTGTTGTCCCTCTCTGTCTTTCCACCAGGCCAAGTTGGATGTTGGAATTGCTCTGCTGAGTACTCACCAGTTAATATGGAGGGACCTGAAGAATCATGTACAGTGACACTTCATAAAAATACACAGCTTTATCTGCATATTAGCTAGTGTGACCTTTTCCATGTTCCTGATATGATGGTGTTTAGTATTTACTCTCCTAACGTGTGTGTGTGTGTGTGTGTGTGTGTGTGTGTGTGTGTGTGTGTGTGTGTGTGTGTGTGTGTGTGTGTGTGTGTGTGTGTGTGTGTGTGTGTGTGTGTGTGTGTGTGTGTGTGTGTGTGTGTGTGTGTGTGTAGGAATGCTGCATAGCCATACCCCTTTCTCAGATCATCTACTTTGAGGAACAAGCTGCGGGTATCGGAAAGAGGTGACTCTTAATTAAACCATGTAGCCTATTGAAACAATACCCACCACTTTGTAGCAGGACAACTCACATGTCACATGTATGTACGCATGAATACTATAAGTCACTTGGATAAAACAGAACACCCCCCTCTCTCTTGACTATGCGTTCATCTTTGATCTATGACAGAACACCCCTCTCTCTCTCTCTGTATCTGACGCTGCAGTGCCAAGATAGTGGTCCACCTGCACGCTTCCCCGGCCAATAAGGAGCCAGGACCCTACCAGCAGAGCAAGTTCTCCTACTTCAAACTGTCCTTCAAAGAGCATGGACAGATAGAGGTAGTAGTCATTTAATATTGTTATTACTACTATAGTAATATTATTATTACTATTATAGTAATATTATTATTACTATCATAATATTGTTATTACTATAGTAATATTGTTATTATAGTATTATTACTATTATAGTATTATCATTATTATTAGTACTATTATTATTATTACTATTATAGTACTTTTAGTATTATTACTATTATAGTATTATCATTATTATTAGTACTATTATTACTATTATAGTATTATCATTATTATTAGTACTATTATTATTATTACTATTATAGTACTTTTAGTATTATTACTATTATAGTAGTACTATTATTATTATTACTATTATAGCAGTACTATTATTATTATTACTATTATAGTACTTTTAGTATTATTACTATTATAGTAGTATTATTATTATTATTACTATTATAGTAGTACTATTATTATTATTACTATTATAGTACTTTTAGTATTATTACTATTATAGTAGTACTATTATTATTATTACTATTATAGTAGTACTATTATTATTATTACTATTATAGTACTTTTAGTATTATTACTATTATAGTAGTACTATTATTATTATTACTATTATAGCAGTATTATTATTATTACTATTATAGTATTATCATTATTATTAGTACTATTATTATTATTACTATTATAGAAATATAATATTACTAGTATAATATTACTACTACTATAGTATTATTGCCGGTATTACTACTATAGTAGTATTATTAATACTGTTATAGTATTATTGGTATTACTTATTATTATTATTATTATTACTACTATTACAGTATTATTATTGGTATTATAGTATTCTTATTATTACTATTGTAGTATTATTATGTTATAGTGTTATTTACCAGTATAGTGTTATTGTTATTATTTATATTTTAGTATTATTACTTCTGTAAATATGTAATGAGAGTAGTAACATTGGATACTGCCTAGTGACACTATGAGAGTAGTACCACTGGATACTGTCTAGTGACACTATTAGAGTAGTACCATTGGATACTGCCTAGTGACACTATGAGAGTAGTACCATTGGATACTGCCTAGTGACACTATGAGAGTAGTACCACTGGATACTGTCTAGTGACACTGAGAGTAGTACCATTGGATACTGTCTAGTGACACTATGAGAGTAGTACCATTGGATACTGGCTAGTGACACTATGAGAGTAGTACCATTGGATACTGGCTAGTGACACTATGAGAGTAGTACCATTGGATACTGCCTAGTGACACTATGAGAGTAGTACCATTGGATACTGCCTAGTGACACTATGAGAGTAGTACCATTGGATACTGTCTAGTGACACTATGAGAGTAGTACCATTGGATACTGCCTAGTGACACTTAGAGTAGTACCATTGGATACTGTCTAGTGACACTATTAGAGTAGTACCATTGGATACTGCCTAGTGACACTATGAGAGTAGTACCATTGGATACTGCCTAGTGACACTATGAGAGTAGTACCATTGGATACTGCCTAGTGACACTATGAGAGTAGTACCATTGGATACTGCCTAGTGACACTATGAGAGTAGTACCATTGGATACTGCCTAGTGACACTATGAGAGTAGTACCATTGGATACTGCCTAGTGACACTATAGTACCAGATAGTAGTGTACCATTGGATACTGCCTAGTGACACTATGAGAGTAGTACCATTGGATACTGCCTAGTGACACTATGAGAGTAGTACCATTGGATACTGTCTAGTGACACTATGAGAGTAGTACCATTGGATACTGACACTAGTGACACTAGTATGAGAGTAGTACCATTGGATACTGCCTAGTGACACTATGAGAGTAGTACCATTGGATACTGTCTAGTGACACTATTAGAGTAGTACCATTGGATACTGTCTAGTGACACTATGAGAGTAGTACCATTGGATACTGTCTAGTGACACTATTAGAGTAGTACCATTGGATACTGTCTAGTGACACTATTAGAGTAGTACCATTGGATACTGCCTAGTGACACTATTAGAGTAGTACCATTGGATACTGCCTAGTGACACTATGAGAGTAGTACCATTGGATACTGCCTAGTGACACTATTAGAGTAGTACCATTGGATACTGCCTAGTGACACTATGAGAGTAGTACCATTGGATACTGGCTAGTGACACTATTAGAGTAGTACCATTGGATACTGCCTAGTGACACTATGAGAGTAGTACCATTGATACTGCCTAGTGACACTATGAGAGTCCAGTGACACTATGAGAGTAGTACCATTGGATACTGCCTAGTGACACTATGAGAGTAGTACCATTGGATACTGCCTAGTGACACTATGAGAGTAGTACCATTGGATACTGCCTAGTGACACTATGAGAGTAGTACCATTGGATACTGTCTAGTGACACTATGAGAGTAGTACCATTGGATACTGCCTAGTGACACTATGAGAGTAGTACCATTGGATACTGCCTAGTGACACTATGAGAGTAGTACCATTGGATACTGTAAATATGTAATGAGAGTAGTAACATTGGATACTGCCTAGTGACACTATGAGAGTAGTACCATTGGATACTGCCTAGTGACACTATGAGAGTAGTACCATTGGATACTGCCTAGTGACACTATGAGAGTAGTACCATTGGATACTGCCTAGTGACACTATGAGAGTAGTACCATTGGATACTGCCTAGTGACACTATGAGAGTAGTACCATTGGATACTGCCTAGTGACACTATGAGAGTAGTACCATTGGATACTGCCTAGTGACACTATGAGAGTAGTACCATTGGATACTGCCTAGTGACACTATGACACTATAGTGAGAGTAGTACCATTGGATACTGCCTAGTGACACTATGAGAGTAGTACCATTGGATACTGCCTAGTGACACTATGAGAGTAGTACCATTGGATACTGCCTAGTGACACTATGAGAGTAGTACCATTGGATACTGTCTAGTGACACTATGAGAGTAGTACCATTGGATACTGCCTAGTGACACTATGAGAGTAGTACCATTGGATACTGCCTAGTGACACTATGAGAGTAGTACCATTGGATACTGCCTAGTGACACTATGAGAGTAGTACCATTGGATACTGCCTAGTGACACTATGAGAGTAGTACCATTGGATACTGCCTAGTGACACTAGTGACATACTGCCTAGTGACACTAGAGTAGTACCATTGGATACTGCCTAGTGACACTATGAGAGTAGTACCATTGGATACTGCCTAGTGACACTATGAGAGTAGTGACACATAGTACCATTGGATACTGCCTAGTGACACTATGAGAGTAGTACCATTGGATACTGCCTAGTGACACTATTAGAGTAGTACCATTGGATACTGCCTAGTGACACTATTAGAGTAGTACCATTGGATACTGCCTAGTGACACTATGAGAGTAGTACATTGGATACTGTCTAGTGACACTATGAGAGTAGTACCATTGGATACTGTCTAGTGACACTATTGAGAGTAGTACCATTGGATACTGTCTAGTGACACTATTAGAGTAGTACCATTGGATACTGTCTAGTGACACTATGAGAGTAGTACCATTGGATACTGCCTAGTGACACTATGAGAGTAGTACCATTGGATACTGCCTAGTGACACTATAGAGTAGTACCATTGGATACTAGTGACACTATGAGAGTAGTACCATTGATACCTAGTGACACTATGAGAGTAGTACCATTGGATACTGCCTAGTGACACTATGAGAGTAGTACCATTGGATACTGCCTAGTGACACTATGAGAGTAGTACCATTGGATACTGCCTAGTGACACTATGAGAGTAGTACCATTGGATACTGCCTAGTGACACTATGAGAGTAGTACCATTGGATACTGCCTAGTGACACTATGAGAGTAGTACCATTGGATACTGTACCTAGTGACACTATGAGAGTAGTACCATTGGATACTGCCTAGTGACACTATGAGAGATACTGCCTAGTGACATTGGATACTGCCTAGTGACACTATGAGAGTAGTACCATTGGATACTGTCTAGTGACACTATGAGAGTAGTACCATTGGATACTGTCTAGTGACACTATGAGAGTAGTACCATTGGATACTGTCTAGTGACACTATGAGAGTAGTACCATTGGATACTAGTGACACTATGAGAGTAGTACCATTGGATAGTAGTGACACTATGAGAGTAGTACCATTGGATACTGCCTAGTGACACTATGAGAGTAGTACCATTGGATACTGTACCATTAGTGACACTATGAGAGTAGTACCATTGGATACTGCCTAGTGACACTATGAGAGTAGTACCATTGGATACTGTCTAGTGACACTATTGAGAGTAGTACCATTGGATACTAGTCTAGTGTACCATTGGATACTAGTGACACTAGAGTAGTACCATTGGATACTGTCTAGTGACACTATGAGAGTAGTACCATTGGATACTGCCTAGTGACACTATGAGAGTAGTACCATTGGATACTGCCTAGTGACACTATGAGAGTAGTACCATTGGATACTGTCTAGTGACACTATGAGAGTAGTACACTAGTGAGAGTAGTACCATTGGATACTGTCTAGTGACACTATGAGAGTAGTACCATTGGATACTGTCTAGTGACACTATGAGAGTAGTACCAGAGTAGTACCATTGGATACTGTCTAGTGACACTATGAGAGTAGTACCATTGGATACTGCCTAGTGACACTATGAGAGTAGTACCATTGGATACTGCCTAGTGACACTATGAGAGTAGTACCATTGGATACTGCCTAGTGACACTATGAGAGTAGTACCATTGGATACTGCCTAGTGACACTATGAGAGTAGTACCATTGGATACTGCCTAGTGACACTATGAGAGTAGTACCATTGGATACTGCCTAGTGACACTAGTAGTACCATTGGATACTGTCTAGTGACACTATTAGAGATACCATTGATACTGTCTAGTGACACTATTAGAGTAGTACCATTGGATACTGTCTAGTGACACTATTGAGAGTAGTACCATTGGATACTGTCTAGTGACACTATTAGAGTAGTACCATTGGATACTGTCTAGTGACACTATTAGAGTAGTACCATTGGATACTGTCTAGTGACACTATTAGAGTAGTACCATTGGATACTGAGAGTAGTACCATTGGATACTGTCTAGTGACACATTGGATACTGCTAGTGAGAGTAGTACCATTGGATACTGCCTAGTGACACTATTAGAGTAGTACCATTGGATACTGCCTAGTGACACTATGAGAGTAGTACCATTGGATACTGCCTAGTGACACTATGAGAGTAGTACCATTGGATACTGCCTAGTGACACTATGAGAGTAGTACCATTGGATACTGCCTAGTGACACTATGAGAGTAGTACCATTGGATACTGCCTAGTGACACTATAGAGTAGTACCATTGGATACCTGGCCTAGTGACACTATGAGAGTAGTACCATTGGATACTGCCTAGTGACACTATGAGAGTAGTACCATTGGATACTGCCTAGTGACACTATAGAGAGTAGTACCATTGGATACTGCCTAGTGACACTATTAGAGTAGTACCATTGGATACTGCCTAGTGACACTATGAGAGTAGTACCATTGGATACTGCCTAGTGACACTATTAGAGTAGTACCATTGGATACTGTCTAGTGACACTATGAGAGTAGTACCATTGGATACTGCCTAGTGACACTATAGTACCAGAGAGAGTAGTACCATTGGATACTGTCTAGTGACACTATGAGAGTAGTACCATTGGATACTGTCTAGTGATACCATTGATACTGTCTAGTGACACTATTAGAGTAGTACCATTGGATACTGTCTAGTGACACTATTAGAGTAGTACCATTGGATACTGTCTAGTGACACTATTAGAGTAGTACCATTGGATACTGTCTAGTGACACTATTAGAGTAGTACCATTGGATACTGTCTAGTGACACTATTAGAGTAGTACCATTGGATACTGTCTAGTGACACTATGAGAGTAGTACCATTGGATACTGTCTAGTGACACTATGAGAGTAGTACCATTGGATACTGTCTAGTGACACTATTAGAGTAGTACCATTGGATACTGTCTAGTGACTATTAGAGTAGTACCATTGGATACTGACACTATTGAGAGTAGTACCATTGGATACTGGCTAGTGACACTAGTGACACTATGAGAGTAGTACCATTGGATACTGCCTAGTGACACTATGAGAGTAGTACCATTGGATACTGCCTAGTGACACTATGAGAGTAGTACCATTGGATACTGCCTAGTGACACTATGAGAGTAGTACCATTGGATACTGCCTAGTGACACTATGAGAGTAGTACCATTGGATACTGCCTAGTGACACTATGAGAGTAGTACATTGGATACTGCCTAGTGACACTATGAGAGTAGTACCATTGGATACTGCCTAGTGACACTATGAGAGTAGTACCATTGGATACTGCCTAGTGACACTATTAGAGTAGTACCATTGGATACTGTCTAGTGACACTATTAGAGTAGTACCATTGGATACTGTCTAGTGACACTATTAGAGTAGTACCATTGGATACTGTCTAGTGACACTATTAGAGTAGTACCATTGGATACTGTCTAGTGACACTATGAGAGTAGTACCATTGGATACTGCCTAGTGACACTATGAGAGTAGTACCATTGGATACTGCCTAGTGACACTATGAGAGTAGTACCATTGGATACTGCCTAGTGACACTGACACTATGAGAGTAGTACCATTGGATACTGCCTAGTGACACTATGAGAGTAGTACCATTGGATACTGTCTAGTGACACTATGAGAGTAGTACCATTGGATACTGTCTAGTGACACTATGGTAGTACCATTGGATACTGCCTAGTGACACTATGAGAGTAGTACCATTGGATACTGGCTAGTGACACTATGAGAGTAGTACCATTGGATACTGCCTAGTGACACTATTAGAGTAGTACCATTGGATACTGGCTAGTGACACTATGAGAGTAGTACCATTGGATACTGTCTAGTGACACTATGAGAGTAGTACCATTGGATACTGCCTAGTGACACTATGTAGTACCATTGGATACTGTCTAGTGACACATTGGATACTGCCTAGTGACACTATGAGAGTAGTACCATTGGATACTGCCTAGTGACACTATGAGAGTAGTACCATTGGATACTGTCTAGTGACACTATGAGAGTAGTACCATTGGATACTGCCTAGTGACACTACCATTGGATACTGCCTAGAGTAGTACCATTGGATACTGCCTAGTGACACTATGAGAGTAGTACCATTGGATACTGCCTAGTGACACTATGAGAGTAGTACCATTGGATACTGCCTAGTGACACTATGAGAGTAGTACCATTGGATACTGCCTAGTGACACTATGAGAGTAGTACCATTGGATACTGCCTAGTGACACTATTAGAGTAGTACCATTGGATACTGTCTAGTGACACTAGTACCATTGGATACTGCCTAGTGACACTAGTACCATTGGATACTGCCTAGTGACACTATGAGAGTAGTACCATTGGATACTGCCTAGTGACACTATGAGAGTAGTACCATTGGATACTGCCTAGTGACACTATAGAGTAGTACCATTGGATACTGTCTAGTGACACTATGAGAGTAGTACCATTGGATACTGTCTAGTGACACTATTGAGTAGTACCATTGGATACTGCCTAGTGACACTATGAGAGTAGTACCATTGGATACTGCCTAGTGACACTATGAGAGTACCATTGGATACTGCCTAGTGACATTGGATACCATTGGATACTGCCTAGTGACACTATGAGAGTAGTACCATTGGATACTGCCTAGTGACACTATGAGAGTAGTACCATTGGATACTGTCTAGTGACACTATGAGAGTAGTACCATTGGATACTGTCTAGTGACACTATGAGAGTAGTACCATTGGATACTGTCTAGTGACACTATAGTGTACCATTGGATACTGTCTAGTGACACTATGAGAGTAGTACCATTGGATACTGTCTAGTGACACTATGAGAGTAGTACCATTGGATACTGCCTAGTGACACTATGAGAGTAGTACCATTGGATACTGCCTAGTGACACTATGAGAGTAGTACCATTGGATACTGTCTAGTGACACTATGAGAGTAGTACCATTGGATACTGTCTAGTGACACTATGAGAGTAGTACCATTGGATACTGTCTAGTGACACTATGAGAGTAGTACCACTGGATACTGTCTAGTGACACTATGAGAGTAGTACCATTGGATACTGTCTAGTGACACTATGAGAGTAGTACCATTGGATACTGGCTAGTGACACTATGAGTAGTACCATTGGATACTGCCTAGTGACACTATGGATACTGCCTAGTGACACATTGGATACTGCCTAGTGACACTATGAGAGTAGTACCATTGGATACTGCCTAGTGACACTATGAGAGTAGTACCATTGGATACTGCCTAGTGACACTATGAGAGTAGTACCATTGGATACTGCCTAGTGACACTATGAGAGTAGTACCATTGGATACTGCCTAGTGACACTATTAGTAGTAGTACCATTGGATACTGCCTAGTTGTAGTACCATTGGATACTGCCTAGTGACACTATGAGAGTAGTACCATTGGATACTGCCTAGTGACACTATGAGAGTAGTACCATTGGATACTGCCTAGTGACACTATTACCAGACTGTAGTACCATTGGAGTACCATTGTCTAGTGACACTATGAGAGTAGTACCATTGGATACTGCCTAGTGACACTACTGTCTAGTGAGTAGTACCATTGGATACTGCCTAGTGACACTAGTGACACTATGAGAGTAGTACCATTGGATACTGTCTAGTGACACTATAGTAGTACCATTGGATACTGCCTAGTGACACTGAGAGTAGTACCATTGGATACTGTCTAGTGACACTATGAGTAGTACCATTGGATACTGCCTAGTGACACTATGAGAGTAGTACCATTATTGGATACTGCCTAGTGACACTATGAGAGTAGTACCATTGGATACTGCCTAGTGACACTATGAGAGTAGTACCATTGGATACTGCCTAGTGACACTATGAGAGTAGTACTAGTGACACTATGGATACTGATACTGTCTAGTGACACTATGAGAGTAGTACCATTGGATACTGTCTAGTGACACTATGAGAGTAGTACCATTGGATACTGCCTAGTGACACTATTACCAGACTGTAGTACCATTGGATACTGCCTAGTGACACTATGAGAGTAGTACCATTGGATACTGGCTAGTGACACTATGAGAGTAGTACCATTGGATACTGTCTAGTGACACTATGAGAGTAGTACCATTGGATACTGACACTAGTGACACTATGAGAGTAGTACCATTGGATACTGTCTAGTGACACTATGAGAGTAGTACCATTGGATACTGCCTAGTGACACTATGAGAGTAGTACCATTGGATACTGTCTAGTGACACTATGAGAGTAGTACCATTGGATACTGTCTAGTGACACTATGAGAGTAGTACCATTGGATACTGGCTAGTGACACTATGAGAGTAGTACCATTGGATACTGCCTAGTGACACTATGAGAGTAGTACACTATTGGATACTGCCTAGTGACACTATGAGAGTAGTACCATTGGATACTGCCTAGTGACACTATGAGAGTAGTACCATTGGATACTGCCTAGTGACACTATGAGAGTAGTACCATTGGATACTGCCTAGTGACACTATGAGAGTAGTACCATTGGATACTGCCTAGTGACACTATGAGAGTAGTACCATTGGATACTGCCTAGTGACACTATTAGAGTAGTACCATTGGATACTGTCTAGTGACACTATTAGAGTAGTACCATTGGATACTGTCTAGTGACACTAGAGTATAGTACCATTGGATACTGCCTAGTGACACTATTAGAGTAGTACCATTGGATACTGCCTAGTGACACTATGAGAGTAGTACCATTGGATACTGCCTAGTGACACTATTAGAGTAGTACCATTGGATACTGTCTAGTGACACTATGAGAGTAGTACCATTGGATACTGTCTAGTGACACTATTAGAGTAGTACCATTGGATACTGCCTAGTGACACTATGAGAGTAGTACCATTGGATACTGCCTAGTGACACTATGAGAGTAGTACCATTGGATACTGCCTAGTGACACTATGAGAGTAGTACCATTGGATACTGCCTAGTGACACTATGAGAGTAGTACCATTGGATACTGCCTAGTGACACTATGAGAGTAGTACCATTGGATACTGCCTAGTGACACTATGAGAGTAGTACCATTGGATACTGTCTAGTGACACTATGAGAGTAGTACCATTGGATACTGTCTAGTGACACTATGAGAGTAGTACCATTGGATACTGTCTAGTGACACTATGAGAGTAGTACCATTGGATACTGTCTAGTGACACTATGAGAGTAGTACCATTGATACTGGCTAGTGACACTATGAGAGTAGTACCATTGGATACTGTCTAGTACCACTGGATACTGACACTATGAGAGTAGTACCATTGGATACTGCCTAGTGACACTATGAGAGTAGTACCATTGGATACTGTCTAGTGACACTATGAGAGTAGTACCATTGGATACTGCCTAGTGACACTATTAGAGTAGTACCACTGGATACTGTCTAGTGACACTATGAGAGTAGTACCACTGGATACTGTCTAGTGACACTATGAGAGTAGTACCATTGGATACTGGCTAGTGACACTATGAGAGTAGTACCATTGGATACTGCCTAGTGACACTGAGAGTAGTACCATTGGATACTGCCTAGTGACACTATGAGAGTAGTACCATTGGATACTGCCTAGTGACACTATGAGAGTAGTACCATTGGATACTGCCTAGTGACACTATGAGAGTAGTACCATTGGATACTGCCTAGTGACACTATGAGAGTAGTACCATTGGATACTGCCTAGTGACACTATGAGAGTAGTACCATTGGATACTGCCTAGTGACACTATGAGAGTAGTACCATTGGATACTGCCTAGTGACACTATGAGTAGTACCATTGGATACTGCCTAGTGACACTATGAGGTAGTACCATTGGATACTGCCTAGTGACACTATGAGAGTAGTACCATTGGATACTGCCTAGTGACACTATGAGAGTAGTACCATTGGATACTGCCTAGTGACACTATGAGAGTAGTACCATTGGATACTGGCTAGTGACACTATGAGAGTAGTACCATTGGATACTGTCTAGTGACACTATGAGAGTAGTACCATTGGATACTGTAAATATGTAATGAGAGTAGTAATATTGGATACTGCCTAGTGACACTATGAGAGTAGTACCATTGGATACTGGCTAGTGACACTATGAGAGTAGTACCATTGGATACTGCCTAGTGACACTGAGAGTAGTACCATTGGATACTGTCTAGTGACACTATGAGAGTAAGTGCCATTGGATACTGCCTAGTGACAC
Organism: Oncorhynchus gorbuscha; assembly: GCF_021184085.1. Taxonomy (NCBI): domain Eukaryota; kingdom Metazoa; phylum Chordata; class Actinopteri; order Salmoniformes; family Salmonidae; genus Oncorhynchus; species Oncorhynchus gorbuscha. The sequence goes on from NC_060192.1 coordinate 42,410,673, forward strand.
TATGAGAGTAGTACCATTGGATACTGCCTAGTGACACTATGAGAGGAGTACCATTGGATACTGCCTAGTGACATATGAGAGTAGTACCATTGATACTGCCTAGTGACACTAAGATATAATTTGGATACTGCCTAGCGACACTATGAGAGTAGTACCATTGGATACTGTCTAGTGACACTATTAGAGTAGTACCACTGGATACTGTCTAGTGACACTATGAGAGTAGTACCATTGGATACTGCCTAGTGACACTATGAGAGTAGTACCATTGGATACTGTCTAGTGACACTATTAGAGTAGTACCACTGGATACTGTCTAGTGACACTATGAGAGTAGTACCATTGGATACTGCCTAGTGACACTATGAGAGTAGTACTACTGGATACTGCCTAGTGACACTATGAGAGTAGTACCATTGGATACTGGCTAGTGACACTATGAGAGTAGTACCATTGGATACTGTAAATATGTAATGAGAGCTGGATGCTGCCTAGTGACATTGAGAGTAGTACCATTGATACTGGCTAGTGACACTATGAGAGTAGTACCATTGGATACTGGCTAGTGACACTATGAGAGTAGCAGTCATTGATACGTCTAGTGACACTATGAGTAGTAGTACCATTGGATACTGCCTAGTGACACTATGA